>NW_025860098.1:311008-422234 GCF_002878395.1 Capsicum annuum
TCACATATTGCAAATGAAAGGATTGTACTAGGGTTGAGCTTATGAGGACCCGAATCTCCATTTGAAGAACTTCGTGGAAGTATGTGTGCCAATCAACATAACACATATTACTTAAGAATCCATCCAGCTTTGCCGCTTACCATTCTCACTATTGAGATAGGCAATTTTATAGCTTCGCTCACATCCACCAAGCTCTATTACATAATTGGAAGAGCTTACCTTAGTATTTTTGATATATATTTCCCACCATAAAAAATGCTTCAAAACTGGGACGAGATTGTATATTTTTTGAAAATGAATAGAGTGCCATTTTTTGATGTTTGGGAAATGTTTAATGGAAAGCAATCTCAATGCCCAAATCATAAGGTCCTGGAGAAGATGCTTCTCAAGATCTTGTAATGTGCCCTTGATCCATTAAACAAAATGGTGATGAATAATGTGACGACTTCATAGTAAAAATGCACCACCATGCAGTCTTCCGATTGATAGGAGAAGTGTAAAAGAAAAATCAGGGTTGGCAAACCCGAGATACTGAAGCCATTAAGATCCCTTCTAATACCTCCATGTTCGATAATGAACTAAGAAAATGGGATAAAAAATGGAGGAGAACATGGAAAAAATGATAACACATCTTGGGCTCTTGACAAAGCACGTTATGGGAGCACCTGCGAAAGCGCTAAATGCCATAAAGTTGATGAAGAAGTAAGGAAGTTCGATGAGGAAATACGGTATTTGGCTAATTATTCAAGGGGTTCTCGCCCTTCCTATCAAAGGAAAGGTGGGAACCAAGGTTGGATGGATCACGAGTGGGATAGATATTAAAAAGATCATAAGCATGATTTTAACCATTATGTCCCCACTCATGATTGAGCTAAGGCCAAGGAATCTAGCGCCACTGACCCCAAAAAGTTCAACAACAAAAAAGTGTTAAGAAAGATCTTAAATAGAGTGGAAGGTACAGAAAAAATGGTTCATGAGTTAAACAGTGATTTATTCTAACTTTCCCAAAAAGTGGTGTTTCACTCCATCTCTATCAAGCAATTAGAGACCCAAGTCGGGAAAATCTCTACTTAATTAAATGCTATGCCTAGAGGTGGACTTTCAAGTGACACGATTGCTAACCCAAAGAATGACGTGCAAGTCCTAGAAATTGTCATAAGGAGTGGGAAGGCACTTGATGATCCCTTTAGCCTAAGGCTAAAGCAAACAAAGTGATACCTCAAAGTAGAGAAGCAAAGGATGAGAAAAAGATCGAGAAAATTAATTAAGAAGTGGATGAAGTTGAAAAGCTACAAAGTGAACAAGGTCAACAATACAAGTTCCTCTCCCATTCCCTCAACGTTTTCATAAAAAAAGGAGGGTGACAAATTGAGAAAATTCATGGAAAAATGTAGTAATTTATTGATAAATATCCTATTGCTCGAGACACTCCAAGAGATCTCAGGATACACTTAGTTAATGAAAAAGTTGATGTCCAAAAACAAACTTGTTAAAGGTGACACCATTGAGGTCAATCATAGGTGTAGTGCTATCATGGTTAGTAAGGTTGAGGAAAAGAAAGATAACCTCGGAGCATTCACCATTCCTTGTACAATTAGGACGTATGATTTTGCAAAAGTTCTATGTGACCTTGGTGAGAGAATCAAGTTAATTCCTTTTGTCATCTACAATAAGCTCGGGTTGGAAGCCCCTACACAAACCTCTATGTGACTTTTAATGGAGGATCGGTCCATTAAAAGGCCGGTGGGAATTTTGTTTGATGTCCTTATTAAAGTGAAAAAGTTTATACTTCCGATGGACTTCGTGGTTTTGGATTGTGAAATATACCAAGAGATACCTATAATCCTTGTCCGTCATTTCTTTGCCACCGAAAGGTCCATTGCTGATTTAGAGATGGGGAAATAATGTTTAGGGTGCAAGAGGATGAGTCCTCTTTTTGAATTTATAAGACAAAGAAGAAAACTGTGGAGCTTTAAGTGGTGTCTGTGGTGTATATTAAAAGAGAGAAAGTGAATATAAGGGGTTTAATGACCCGCATTGAGTGTTGGATAATAAAGATGACATGCCAGGATGATAACTAAGGCTTTATGTGGGAGGCAACCCACAAATGCCACGAAAGTGGCTCGTATTCTTTTTTTCATGTTACTTTAGTATAGATGTCAAATTTTATATATGAATAACTCATGAATTTTTGGCACTATGGAGTGCATTGGATGATATTGGAATGGGGGAAATGTGAAATTTTGCATTGAAAATTGAACAGGAGAAAAATTGGTAAAAATTGAGCAAAGAGCTAAATAGGGGAAAACTGGGGAGCAAAACTACTCTTAGTTATCATGATCGCAGTCCCCAAGTGCGATAGAGGTCACCCACATGTCTGAGATCACGTCCGCAATCGTGGTCACTCATCCACTTAATTCCTAATTTCCCTCACACTTCCTTTTATGGTTATACTTTCTAATTTAGGCTACATTATGCCTAAGTTTGTGATCTCTCAAAAAACATCCTTGCATCCCTCTTGCATCACAAATCCTGTAGGTATCATGAATGCATGCTTTTATTTTTTAAAATAGGCCCTAGAATGCATAAATAGAGGGCCTAAAGTTTTGATTGCTATGCTTTCTATGTTGTCATACCTGATGTTGGTTTGGTGTTTGCTGCTTGAATAAGGTGTGCACACAAGTGGGAAAATCTTGAGTACCAATAATGTACAAAAAATTTAAACAAATGAGATGTTCATACCAAGTGTTCGATACTTTGCCCAAATTAACATTCAATAGTGATATTTGCATTCGAAAAGGAACATTCAAAAACTTATTTGCATTGTTCAATTGGTCTTCATGTGAATCTATATTATAGAGCATTCTAGTAGACTAAAAACTTGGAAGAGACTTGAACATGGGGAGCTAGCACAAAACTAGCCTGAGGTATCACGACCGTAGTCACGGTTATAGTCCACGATCCCGGTAACCGGGGCCAGTTCCCTTGTATGCAAAAAATCTTGTACACCCAAATATTCAGCCTAGCTTTATCAAGAACCTTTTCCAATGATCTCTTGTGAATAATGTGGCATAGTTTGCATGATACAATGTCACTGATTTATATAATGTGTGCCTGGTTCTTTCAGGACAACCCTATGGACAAGTGTGACCATATCTGATTCATGGAACCTGAGTGCCACTCTCATTACTATAGTGATCTTCTGAGAAGAAAGCTTCTCCCAGAAATAAGTATTTTCTTGGATAATGTGTTGGAGATGTTACATAAATTTCATGAGAAAGATGAGGACATAGGGTGGCAGTGCTTTGCCTCTAATCTATGAATTGCAAATGAACAAAGGGTGCGTGAATTTTATTCAAACATCAATGAAGTGTCTTTCTTGAACCCATTAAATGTGACCATTAAGATTTGAGGAAAATTAGTGAAAGTTAGGGCTAAGCAAATAAATTATGTTTATGGGCTCTAACATGCAAACATGGGTGAATTCAAAGCAAATGGTATAAATCGGGTGTTGGTTGGTGCAATAGCTATACCCCGGAAGGGAAGTCTTTTAGGAAAAGACTAAAAAAAACAACTCCATGAATGACTTCACTTCCGAGGCTCGGATATGGTTGCTCATTATTTTTAGAAGAGTCTCTGTTTTCTCCCACATCACAGCAGTCCGAGAGCTGCGTGCTCGAATTGTTGCTTGCATTTTAGATGGAATGCCTTTGAATATTTGTCAGCTTATGGTGAATGAAAGGATCACTTTAAGAACAACGATGGTACATATCTCTTCTTCCCCACTTTGATTACTGAGATTTTCAAAAGAGTAAGGGTTCAAGAGTATGCTACTGATACATGGGTCTATCCTGGTGCTCCCATCTACCCCTTGAGGATTTGAGGATGGGGTGCACCTAGCAAAGGAAAAAAGAGAAAGATCAACTTGGAAAAGTTGGCATGCATTAAGTCTGAGTCTCTTAGTCCAATCAACACCGAACCTCTTGAGGAGATTGGAGTTTATATTATAGCTATCATGGAGCTTATGTGTAGTTTTCCGTAAAGAATGGAAAAGCCCTTTACCACCCATCATTCATATGTGTCATGTGCCGATTATGAGAAGTACAGGGAGGACCAAATGAAGAAAGAAAATACCATTGATAAGATTGAGAAATCCTACTCCTCTTTGGCAAAGTCACACCGGGACCTCTGGAGCACACATGAAAAGATGGTCACAAGAGAGAAAAAGAGGGACAAGTTCTTTATCAAGATGTGGAAAGGGGTGAAGGGCCTATGGTAGATCCTAAAGCCATAAGATAGTATTCCTTATCCTTGGGTGGAGAGTGGTGATGAGGCCCTAGCTGAGTGGGTCGATCTTGAGGAGAATGCTGGTGATACAAAATCCAAGAGTGATAGCAGCCCATGATGCAGTTTTAGGGAGAACCCTTTTATCTTTTATCCTTGATTTTTTATGTTGTGGGGACACTTCTACCTTTTTAGTTGGGGTGTATCCTTATTCATTTGATTTGGGCATGTATTATGGATATTTCTGCATACTTTTTTGCTCTTTGGGATGATTCTTATTTTTATTTGGGTTGTAATAGTTGGGCACTCTGATGGTTCCCATATTTTCATGGATTAGTTACTTTTTTCTTGGTTTGTTACTTTATTTTAGTTTTAATGGATGTGTTTTTCCCTATGATAGATTGAGTGACAAAATTCTTAAGGGTAAAGCATTGTGATTGGGGTTTTAAGTATAGATGCAGGGGAAGTCTAAGTACTCATGGCCTCAAGTCCATGAATGCAAGGGAAGCCTGAGTACCAGTAGCATTGATGATTTGAAATAATATTCATACCCATTGGTGAAGTCTGAGTAGCTATATAGGTAGTTCACCAGTACTATAGCTTGCAATATAAGACTATAGCTTGAGTTATTGCCATGATAAGCAAATTCTATGTGGTGAAGATGCAATAACAGAAAATCCTCATCCAAAAACTTTGAAAAATTTGAGGGCATGGACGTAAGCAAACTTGTGATAAAACTTTCCCTCTTTCTATGACTCTAAATGTTTACTTTAGAAGAATAGTGAATACTTCACTTTGTCTCCAGCAGGTGGAACAACTGAACTACCCCCTTTTTGAGATTTGCATGCCATGTGTGTGAGCTTAATTGTCTACATCTCATGTGTACTTATACCATCTAGAACTTGAGACATTGAAAGCCCACTTTATCCTAAAAAGCCTACCAATACATAGGAGTTACCCCTAGTCACCCTCTTTGAGGCTTTGGACTTTTCTTTGGCAAACACATTACACGTGAACCTTATATTTGTCATCTTTTGAACCTTACCCTCCTTGAACCTAAGAATACAAGTTTAGGCTAGAAGCCTAAGCTGGGGGTGGTGGAAATTGAAAGATATGTAGTTTGGACACAAATTTATTAGATGGTGCCTATGAGCTAAAGATAATTAAGGATTTTGATTTGAAGAAAGAAAAGATCCCAAAAAGGAAAGAAAGACATTATGTATTCACAAAAAAAGAGAAAAATAGGAAAGTGGGAAAAATAAGAAAAGGTAAAATAGGCAAAAAAGTAAAAGAAAAAGAAGTGGCCCAATAGCAAAAAGTGAAGAGATTATGATATTGATGTTCAAGGAGGGTTTATCCGTATTGTCCTAAGTTGATATCCTACCCTTCCCTAAACCTACATTACAAGCTCAAAAATTCCTTTGTGATTCCCAACCAAGTGTGGTTATTGTAGAGGCGATTGAAAATAGGGGAAAGCCTATGTCATGGTACTTGTTAACATAGAGAATTTCTTGAGAGAGAGTGTTTTTGAACTTAAAATTACTTATTGCATGATTGGTAACTAGGTGTGTGAAATCTCCTTGCTTGTAAGGAGGCATGTGAACAAGTTGAGGTAGGTGATTTTGTCATCTTCGACACAATGAGATAAAAATAAGTATTACACAATTGTAGTAAACAAGTGAGTCATTTTTAGAGTATTAGTGGTTGTTACATGCTTGCTCCCAAAAGTCTAATGCATTTTTCACATATTCTATTTTATTGAGGGGTGTAGTTGAAACCATTTTGCCCATGTGCAAAGAGCTTTTTATGGTAGAAATAAAGTTTAAGTCATCATGATCATTGGGTAAGATAATGAGATTGTCTCATAGAAAAGGGTGGTATGGCTTGAGGACAAGCAAAGTTTTAAGTTGGGGGTGTTGATGAGTGGTGATTTTACCACTCATTTGCACCAAACATTTATGTGCAGTACCATGTTTTTTTATTAGAAAATGAGACATAACATGATTTAAATGCACTAATATCCACATTCTGTAGGTATCTAGTTGAGAAGGTGAAATGATGTGGACTAAAGCTCAACATGAGATCAAATGGAAGGAAACAGAGTACAACTGGAGACCTGAACCAGTTCACCCTTAGTTACCGTGATCGCAGTCTTCAGGCAACAGTCAGAGTCAGTCAATATGGTTAGCATAATGTGATCGTGGAGCAGAACCGCAATCACATAGCCGCAGTCGCAGTCAAACCTGCGCGAACGTGGTTAAGAGGGAATATGACCCAGGGCAGTTTTGTAAAATTGCATAGATGAATCCCAAACCATATATAGGCAAAAACCCTTTCTTCTTTGGGTATTGCTTAACTTATAGATATTTTTGAATTGAAAGAAAGAAACCCTAATTAGGCAAGTGTGTAACTAATTATGGTGGCTGAACTTCTTCGTATTTTCTAAAGAATGAATGCTTTGGATAATGCTTATGGTATATATTTCTTTACCTTATTCATGAATAGCTAAGTAAATTATTCTCGAGATTATGTTGAACAAAAGTGTAATTGTGTGTGGGTGTTGTTGTGCTTGAATGATTGCTAGTTGTTGAGTATGGATTCAACCATTGATTGAATTTATGAGGTGGAATTTGTAGGTGAAAACCCCAAACACTAGAAATCCTTCATCATCCTTGAAAGAGGGATGAAGATGAAGAGGTAACCCATAACATCCTCGAAAGAGGGTTATAGGGGGACAAGGAAATGGTGGACAATTGAGCCTATGGTTTACTACCTTTTGCAATATTAGAATTAAGTGTATTTGGAGTGTAAATCATGTCAAGAGCATCATCCTAGAAATAGGGATGCCTGATTGAGGTTTTGGGTGATTATGAATTGCGTACTTTTTAGGTGTTCAAAAGAGCCAACGGGTGAAATGTTTGTGGTTTTATTGAAAGATTGACCATAATTACATTCGACCTAGACTATCCTTTAGTTAACAACTAAGATTCATGCTAATCCATCATATACCCACACACTTTACCTTTAGGTTGACATAATCCTAATATCTCCTCAAAGCTTGATTTTAAATCAAAAAGTGTCAAATACGTGCGTTATTAATAAAAAATTTTTACAATCAAATCCCCCATTTTATTTTACATGTCATGTTTGTTACCATTTCGGGTAACCTTTTTGTAATTAGATTACACATAGGACTTGAAATTTATAATTCTATCCTTGTGGATTCAACCCCATATCAAGTGGGTTATTGACAATGATGTCTCACCCCTCAAGAATGGGAGTGAGTTGAGCGTTATCAAGAAATATGCCGGAAATATATAGGTAATTGAAGAGTACTCAAAGTTTGGAGCCTAATTATTTAATTACTTGTAAAACCTTAGTATCTTAAGGTTTTTCTTTTTATTGATATGCCACTCTTGCCTTGGGGGGTTAAAGAGGAAAAGAGTAAGGTTTAATCTTGATATCTAAAGGCAAAGGGGTCATTTTGGTGTTTTTAAGTCATGGGAAAGAGTTTTAAGGAGGAAAAGACAAAAAATACCCTAATTATAACGTTCAGAAAAATCCAAGAACAGTCTTCATGGGTTGGGCAACAACTTGTAAGGTCAGACCATGAGTCATGGATCAAAGTCATTACTTGAGGATTGACCACCCAGTCCTTCACTTTTATGATAACTGTTATCGTAAGCAAACTAAATAAGAGAAAAATGATCAACCTAACCTCCCTTAAAATTTCTCATGCATTCCCTTAGCATATCCTCCAAATTCTAGATAGTATGCTCTGCTTTCCCATCCATTTAAGGGTGGAAAGTGATGCTAATTTTGAACCGAGTACCGAAACCTTTCTGAAATGCATGCCAAAATTTAGATGAAAACTGTGTACCTTGATCTGAGATGATGGAGGTTGGAGCTCCATGGAACTTAAATTTCTCTTGAATGAACAACTTAGCTTAATGTTCTCTTGAGTAATTTGTCCTCACAGGCATGGAGTGAGAAATCTTAGTCATCCTATCCACAATGACCCAAATGGAATCATACTGATTTCTAATTGCTGAAGACCCGTAATGAAATCCCTATTGATCATATCCAACATCCACATAGGCAATTCTATCTCTTGAGACCTACCACCAGACCTTAAATGTTCAACCTTTACTTGTTGATAAACCATACACATAGTAATAAAATTTGCCACATCTCTCTTTATATTATTCCACTAGTATATTTCCTTCAAGTCATGGTACATCTTAGTCAATACAAGATGAACTGTGTATCTGTACTCATGAGCCTCCATCAAAATCCCTTCCCACAAACCGTCAACATCATGAACACATATTCTTCCTTGGTACCTTAAAATGTCAAATCCCCAAATCTTGAATACCATAACCTTTTGCTGACCCATATTATCCTTAATCCGTATAAGTATGGGATTCAAAACCTACTTTTACTTTACTTTAGCACCAAGAGATGATTTAATTACTTCTTGAACAATCACTCTCCCATCCTTAGAGTCTAAGAGACGAACTCCAAAGTTAAGCAGACTATAAATGTCCTTCACTATCCCTTCTTTCTCCTTATCAATGTGAGATAAGATCCCTATAAACAACCTACTAAGAGAATCAACAAGAACATTAACTTTACCTGGATTGTAGTAAAGGCTGATGTCATAATCCTTATGCAATTTGAGCCATCAACTCTGCCTGAGATTTAATTCCTTTCATGTAAACACATACTACAAGCTCTTAAGGTCTGAATAAATATCAACATGCACCCCATGCAGGTAATGGTGCTAGATTTACAATGAAAAAACCATAACCATAAACTGTATATCATGAGCTAGATAATTCCTTCTGTAAACCTTAATATACCTAGAAGAATAAGAGGTAAACTTACCATGTGACATGACTTGATACTGGGCCATGTCGTATGGGCACCTCAAGCTCATATGAATTAAAGGTCACCCGACAACCCATCACAATCATCACATAAATCACATGGGTCGGGTGAATCCCTACCATTTAATGAGATAGCGTAAAAAAAGCTATAAGTCATAACTTAAAAATGTCTAAACACTTCATTAGATTCATCAACTAAACAATGTACCTAATTCTACATTCATCATCAATACCTCTATACAATCGAATTTTAGAAATGTATATGTTGGGACAAGCCCCCGACAATATCCAAACTAGGTCAAATGACTAAGTCTAAAGATACGACACCAAGGATGAATATCTCTTGAATAAAGGGAGCTCACTACTCCAATGTGAATAGACTAACCGCTTCGATCACCTAATCAATGTGCAGGAAGAGAAGAAGATGCTCCAACACCTATGTTGTCTTGGGACATAGCGTTCGGAGATAGTTAGAGGTTGGAATGCTTGCATGTAACTCAAGGATAAGGATAAAATAGCATAATCATTCAACAACAAGTGAATAGATATCATATTCAATCACATTCACAACCTTATCCATATAAATAGACATATCATATGCCAAACAAGAGGACAAGTCTTATACACACTTAGAAAGCACTTATTAATCATGCATGCAATGGAGGACTACAACCTTCCACACAAATAGATTCAAGATTTTATTATTAAGCATAGGACTTTAACCATATTAACATATCATCAAGTAAGGGATTCAAAAAAAATACATGTCCATTTAACCACTTACACATATTCATTAAGGCAAGGGACTCTAACAATATGATCACACATTAGGCAATGGACTCTAACCTCATGCCACATTAGAGATAGGACCCTAAGCCCAAGTCAATTCATATGGTGAGGCACTTCAACCTTATAAGATCTCATTATGCAAAGGACTTTCACCACAAATGATTCCAATATGCAAGGGACTTTAACCTAATGCCATCACGACTATCAATAGTCTACATTGGGACTCTAACCCTTTGTCCATGTATCCATATAAATTTGATTCCATACATAAGAACTTTAACCTATATAGCAAATTTAACACCATACATAACCATATGGTCTTCACGGGAGCTTTCTTTTCTCAACCATTTCAATAGGACAAGGCTTTAATTCAAATAATCATACAATTCAAACTATTGTCCTCAATACCCATACAAGCCATTCAAACTTCATTAGAAATTCTATACCATAATTTAGTTCAACACGCAATTCAAGTTCATTTTTATGTTAGGGAATTTAACCTCCTTCTTATTCATCAAACCATTAAGGTCATCAATTACATAATACACAACTCACTTTACATTAACAATATCATTTACCAAGAATTCATAAATTTTGGGCTATTTCCCTTGTTCACAACATTGTCATCATGTAACTAGACATTTCACTTCGACATTTTCACAAACACCTTGTGTACATTTCTTTACTAAGGCAAATTTCATGGTAGTAACCATCAAGAATAGGGTTACTCAAGAACTACATGTTAGACCACATACAAAAATAATTCACATGCTCACACTACCTACAACAACATGTATAAACATAAGTCTAAGGAAGAATCATCATTATTCATCATTAGGCAACAATACATTTGATTTCAAAACCACCGTGTACATTTACTTATCCAAGTGTGAAATACATGGGTTTAGAGTTATTTAAAAAAAGGAAGAGGTACATGCCTTAGACAAGATGAATCTCCAAGAATATTGACTCACCTTTGTCTCTTGAACGACTCTCTTGAAACCCTAGCCTCCAAAGGTTGAAAGATGAGCTTGAGAGAGTATTTAGGGTGTTTGATAAATCAAAATGGATGATTAGGAGGCTACACACACTTATATAGTGATAGGACTTAGGGTTTTAGACATGGGAAATGACCACAAAGCCCTTAGTTAAAAGCTGAAAATTGAACCCATCGAGGGGTATGACTCACTTAAGTAGTCGTACACTAGGATATGGGTGGTACCCTGACTCGTACCCTAGGCTTCTCCTAGGTCACACACTGTTATGGATATGACCATACACATATGATTCTTATGAAAAGGGTACAACTCACCCCTAAATCATAAAAAACAACCGTACCCAAAACAATCCACTTCCAAACTCATGACTCCCCTATATGACTTATCTAGGTATGAGTCGTACCCTTAGGTACTATTGAGGGAAGGGTCACTCATACCTAGGACAGTGAGTGAACCTTACCAGACTACATAGGATATGAGAAAGGAGGAGGAGAAGGCTATGACTCGTATCTAAGGCGTAGGACTCAAGCCCTTAGTCGTACCCACCTAGTGACACCAAAATATGAAGTTTTTCAATAGTTATAAGGCTAGGTGTTTCAATTCTCCACTACTTTAATCATGCTTCCTCGGATAAGGGGTAAGACAAGAAATAAACATAAGACAACATATTATCATACATCAAAATGACCATCGAACAAGTTAGAACACGCATACAACAAGGATATAACACACATCATGCTCATTATCAATCAATCATTCATGTCATCATTATTGGGACTCAAACCCATTATTTATCAAGACAATTGTTCATTTCAAAGCTTAGGGACTTAAACCCTTTCTTTTCAACACTTACTCATTTTACAACTTAGGGACTTCAACCCATCAACTTATCAAGGATATTTACTCAATTTAAGGATTAGGGACTCGAACCCATCACTTAACAAAGACATGAATCAACTCAAGATACTAGGGACTTAAATCCATCACAACAAAACACACATAATTTAAGAACTTTAAGGACTTGAAACCATGGACTAACAAGACACAAATCAACCCAACACATCGGGGACTTCAACCTATTTTCTATCAACGATAAAAATCTAATCAAGGAGATCAATACATACCTCCATCCCAAGATTCTAAAATAGGAAAGAAATACGGATACTTGGACTTTATGTCTTTTTTTGCTTCCCATGTTGATTTCTCAAACTTTCGGTTCCTCCATAAAACCCTCACCAAAGCTACTTCTTTCTTTCGCAATCAGCGAACTTGCTGATCTAAGATCCTCATGAGGATCTCCTCAATGGACAAAGAGTTCAAAATATCCAAATTTCTTAGGGAAATATCCAACGAAGGATCACCCACACATTTCCGCAACATAGAGACATGGAAAATTGGGTGAATAGAGTTCATACTGTAAGCCAACTCCAACTCATAGGCAACATTGGCAATCTTTTTCATAATCAAGTAGGGAAGGACACACCGAGGACGAATTTTTTCAGTTTCACCAAACTGTATCACTCCCTTCATGGGAGACACATTCAAGAATACTGATTCACCAACACTAAACTCTAAGTTCCTACGCCTTACATCTGCATAGGACTTTTGGTGACTTTGAGCGGTTTTCAACCTATCACAAACCACCTTCACCTTCTCTAAGGCTTGGTGAACTAGATCAGGGCCAAGCAACTTACCCTCACCAACTTCATACCACTCAATAGGAGATCGACATCTTCTACAAAACAATGCTTTAAAAGGAGCTATGCCAATACTAGAGTGGTAATTATTATTATAGGTGAACTAAGTCAAAGGAAAGTGGTCATACAAACTACCACCATAATCAATCACATAAGCCCGGAACATATCCTCTTATGTTTGGATGGTCCTTTCCGCTTTCCCATTAATTTTTAAGTGGAAAGCGGTACTAAGGCACACTTTACTACCCAAATCCCTTTGGAATGAATTCTAAAAGTATGATGAAAATAGAGGACCATGATCCAAAATAATAGAGACTGGATCACCATGCAACTTCATGATCTCCGCCAGATACAACGTAGCATAATCTTTTGCCGAGAAATTAGTCCTCTCAGGCATGAAGTGAGCGGACTTGGTCATTCTATCAATAATGATCCAAATGGAATCACATTGATTTTGGGATAAAGGAAGATCGATAACGAAATCCATATTAATTGCCTTCCAATTCTATTCAGGTAATGCGATCTCTTGATATAAGCCCTCAGGCCTCATGTGCTTAGTTTTCCAAACTAATAAACTCTCTAAGATCTTGATATTTCTAAACTAATAAACTCTCTAAGATCTTGATACATCTTGGTGGAACCTGGATGAATCGGATAACTTGATCCATGAGCCTCGACCATGACCTTTTCCCTTAATCATCAACATCGGGAACACATAGCCTACCTTGGTATCTCAAGATACCATCACCACGAATAAAATATTCTACAACTTTATATTGACTCACATTACTCTTGATCTTTATCAAGTCAGGGTCTAATGCTTGCTTCTCCTTTATCTCAACAATAAGAGATTACTGAGATACCAGAAGCATAAATACACTACTATCCTCAGAGTCTACAAGTCGAACTCTAAGATTAGTTAAGTGGTGAACATCCTTCCCCAATTCCTGCTTATCCTCATCCACATGGGCCAAACTTTCCATGGGCAATCTACTAACTATATCAGTGACTATATTTGCCTTACCTGGATGATAATGAATACTCATATCGGTCCTTCAACAACTCGAGCCAGCATCTTTGTTGGAGATTTTTTTTTTGGTAAACATATTGGAGACTCTTATGATTGAAAAAGATATCGACATGAACCCCATAAAGGCAATGCGTCCAAATCTTTAACCCAAGAACCAAGTCTAATAACTCAAGGTCATGAGTAGGGTAGTTCTTCTCATGAAATTTCAATTGCCTAGAAGCATAGGACACCACCCTACCATGTTGCATTAATATACAACCAAGACCGAAATTAGAAGCATCCCAAACCATCACTACCCTCGGGCAAGGTTAAAACAAAAGCCAATGTCAATTTATCTTTCAACTTCTCAAAATTACACTCACATGCATTGGACCACAAGAACTTGACCTTCTTTAGGGTCAACTTGGTCAATGGGGCATCTACTATAGAGAAACTCCCCACAAACCTTTTATAATAATCGACTAGAACCAAGAAGCTCTGAATATCGATTGGAATCGTAGGTCTAGGACGCTTCTTAACTATCATGACCTTTTAGGTATCTACCATGATCCCTTTACTTGTGATAACATGACCCAGAAAATCTGTGGCATTCAACTAAAACTCACACCTTGAGAACTTGTCATACAAATAATGATCCTTTAAAGATTGCGACATGGCACAATGTTTATCTACATAATCCACCTAACTCTTAGAATACACTAAGATATCATCAATAAATATGATGATAAACATGTTCAAGAATGGACGGATGACCAATACTATTAAAGCTTTACAATTTGATACATTCGAATGATGAAACTAAAATTAAATGATTGACTCTGACTGACATCTATGAAGCCTCTACTATACTGACTAAAGATAGCTGGGACATGCCTCCAACTACCACTAATCAATACACATGAAAGTAAATAAACTATACATGAACTAAAACTGTCTGGAATCCCCAATGTAGGAGAACTCATCACTTGCTGGCTGAAATCTATAAATCTCTGATCGTGATGTGTAGTCTATAATTGGTAACTACATTAAGAGAAAATGTATCCACAGAGATATATATGTGGATCAGTCCTTCTAGAATGTACTGAGTATACAGAGGTGAATGCAATAAGTAAAATTGAGTTTATATGTAATCGTAAAACATGCATGCTAAGTATAAGTAGACTCGCCAATAAGATGGAATAAATTGAAAGATAAAAATATCTTAAAACATGAGTAATAAACATGATCTGATAAGCCGGTGAATCTATACACTTAGTTTTTGTAAAACTTACTTTTATGATATAAGTATAACTGAAGTTGGGATATGATAACACATAGATACTATATGAATACTGGGTATACAAAACTGTACTATACTTGTCCTGAATAACTGGATTGAAACTGTAGAGTATTATGCATATGATAAAGAGACTGACTGAGTAACATGAGGTAACTGAGCATGAATTCATGAAGACTGTACTATCTATGAATGCAAGGCCAAGCATATAAGATGATTTTGAAATAGTCTCTAAACTGAGGTACTGAAACACTGATAACTGGATAATTGATAAAAGTAAGCTATTCTCAAGAAAACCTTGAAACTGAACTGAGTTACTGATCTAATTACCGGATTGAGACTGTGAATGAGACTATAACTACGATTGTAATTGAGACACATACTGGAATTAAATACTGGATTCTAATAACTAATTCACTGATAAATGAGGTTATTAATACTATAATTTAGGTAACTGATTCTACTAATACTGTATTACTAAGAACTAATAACTAAGTGACTCTATCTGACATTCTTGAAATTAAAGAACTATTTAAGTTCTTTACTAAGCTGAGTGTCTATATCTGACAGTCGTGAATCCAAAGGACTGTCTGAGATCTTTATTGAGCTGAGTGACTGTATCTAACATTCTTGAATTTGAAGAACTATTTGAGTTCTTTACAGAGCTGAGTGACTGTATCTGACAGTCCTAAAATCTATAACTAAAACTATGGGAAGCAGTCATCTAACCAACATACCCCAATTAGGTGAATAATACTGAATTGGGGTCCAATCTGTAACCCTAATTAGAAGGGTGTCAATACCGCACCACTGGTAAGGACACTATGAGAACCCTATACTGGCAGATGCTTAAAATAAGAATAATGGGAACCCTAAACTGACAGGTTGTATATCTCAACCTACGCTGGCTAAGTAGTTCTATAATACAAGGATTGCTTCTAAGAAGCACACCCTAAACTGGCAGGTCCCATCCTTGGGTTCGCTCGGTACTAATTCGTACTACAATCTGAAAAGGCACTCTTGAATGAACATCCTCTCTTTCTTTCTAGTTTATAAACACTCCCTTTCTTTCTAGTTTATAAACACTTCTTCCTTTGCCTCCCTCAACTATTGAGGAAAGAAATGGTCTAAGAAAGCCTCAAATAATTCCACCCACATATGGGGACTAGCATCAACACCTCTATACAACTCCCACTTCTCATACCATTTGTACGCTACTGTAATACCCCATATTTCCCTTGCTTAATTTAAGTGTTATAACATGAGTAATCCCATATAAAAGTTTTACAAAACTCAGTATTTTTATGTTTAGAGCCAGCTATTACGTAAGAAATTCATCCACCATTCCAATGATATAAAATTTGCCCAAATCTAATACTCGGGCGAAGAGTTATGACCATTTTTGTAAAATAGTGTGCCAACTGGGACTCTGGTGTGTCGTAGAGCCAGGCCAAATGACATTAGGCAATTTCTAGGGAATCCCCGTGATACCAACGTGTTGCACCACCAACCATATTCATAATTTTCAATTTTCAATGTACCAACGTGATTCCACCGTGTCGCGGTGAACTTTCAGTTCTCATCCAAAGTGGAAACGCGCTACCACCACATCGCACCACTGATTATATTTCTAGTTGGCAATTTCCATAGAAAAGGAATGAAAGTACCACGTTGCGCCAGGTGCCTATTTTGGAAAATTTTAACAAAAATTAAAAGCTTCGTCCAGGGCTAAATTTGTCTTTTCCCATGATCTCAAAGCCCTAAAAATATTTTAAGTCATTCATTATAACTTTTTTCCCAAATCAAAAGGCATTTTTCTCTCAAGAAAACAAAACCCTAGCTTCAAGAATCAAGGCTAAAGCTCAAGAATTTCCCGAAGAACCTCCAAGAATTAATCTTCTAAGGTATGTTAGGAGTTTATCTATGGGTTTCTTTCATCCATAGAGTCCGAGAATCCCTTTTTAAACATAAAAGATCTTAGATTTATGATTTCCATGTTTGAATTAGATAGAATTCATGTTTATGATATTAGTTGGGTTTCAATCCATGATCTTATTGCAAGTTTCATGAAATTAAATAGCATGTGTGATAAATATGTGATTATCTTGATAAACCCCTGAATTTACAAAGTGATTAATGTATCTATTATTTTAAATTGGGTTTTAAATCCATAACTATGATAAGATTCATGAAAATAGAATAGTTTTAGGGGGAATTATATGAATTGCATGTTAAACCCATGAAATTGCAAGTTTAGGCATTGTAGTGGCAATGATTATATGTTAATCATGATTGTGTGCATTAAGTTGTGCTGCCCAAGTGTTTTATAGAATGTCCATGTGAATAAATTGACAAAATCATGACATGTTAGTATATGTACAAGCTTATGCCCTACAAGTGGTAGATAAAATATTTCTATAGATAAATTATGAACAAGCGTGCATTGTTATGCTTTAATTTTTATGTATCGAGTCCTGAGAGTATTTAATACATAATAGTTTAGCTGTTTACCTAAATCCTATGTCATTTATAGAACTTAGTAGAACTCCATCATTTACAGAACTCAGGAAAAACTCAATAAACTTAGTTTTAGTACGAACAAGTTTAGTGAAGTTTAATAATTAGTGTCTTTCAGTTGGTAGTAGGATTCGGCACTGAGCAAACCCAGGGATTGGGTCATTCCTCTTAGTGTAGGGTTTGAGTCTTAGTAGCAATCCTTGAGTTACAGAATAACGTAGCCATCGGAGGTTGGGATGACTTTCTACCAAATAAGGCTTGACACATCTCTCATAAGTTTTCCTATCAGTGAGGGTTTACAAAGTGTCTTCCTTCTAGTTAGGGTTAACTCACAACCATTATCTTTACCCGTGGCACGGGACTGACATTTTTCTAATCGAGATTACAGATTGGACCCCGACTCAGCTATCTTATTTTATTTGGGGCATGTCGGTTAGATAATTACCTCCCATAGTTTCAGTCTCAATCTTTAGATTAGAACTCAGATACAATTAATGAATATCAGTAACTTAGCTATTAGAAATCTTAGATTATCAGTTAATCAGTATAAAAATTCAATATTTAGCTTTAGAAAAGCTCGGTTAAGGTATACATTAACGTGTATACATAATATTAAATGCTCAGTAGTTACAGTAGTATTATTTATCCATTTACTTTTATGATTAGTTACTCTATATCATTCAGTCAGTTATTGTTTATGCATATGAACCCTTGCATTCAGCCTTACCTCATCTAGCATACCAGTACATTTTATGTACTGTCAAATACTATTTCTTTGTGCTATGATGTCACATATCATAGGTTCAGATGCTTATGTTCCCGACTATGCATATACATATTAAGATTCAGCTAGCATGTCAGATTTAGTTGTGATCCTCATCTATCAAGGATAAATTTTTATTTCATTATTTTAGTAGACTCAGTATTTTAGTAGATAGAGTTAGTTGGGTGATTGTCCCATCAACTCTACTTTTAGAGAGTTTAGTTAGAGGCTTTTTGGACTAAAGTTCAGACAATATTCAATTTTACAAATTTTTATTACATTTTGAATTTTCATCAGTATTTCTGATGTTTTAAACCTTACAGTATTTTAGCATATTATTCTGTATTTATTGCAGTATATTATTCAGTGCTCACAATAAATATCAGTCATAGGTTAGCTTGAGGTCCTTCGGGGTTGTAAGCATCGTGTAGCATCCAGGGAATAGACTTGTGGAATTACAAACTTGGTATCAGATCCTAAAATTCAATAGATTCCTGGGGAGTCTTAAAAGCCGTATCGAGTAGAGGCTTGTGCATGGGTGTGTAGCTCGCCACACTTATGGATAGGAGGCTATGAGATATTTTAGGAAAAGTTTCCCTTCTTTCAGTATTCATGTCAGGCGAGTGAGCATGAGATCAAGTTAAACTCCCAGTCTAATTCACTTATTCCTTTTGTTTACAGAACATGCCTCCCAAAAGGACTAATGAAAGAAGAATTAGAAATCAGTCAATGCATAATCCAGAGCTGCGTTCACCACTCTAGCCAATTTTGTAGCAGCTCAGAAGGAATGAACAACTGTTGTGCAAGCTAACCTAGTGGATAATACTGCTACAACCAGTATTCGAGACTTCACCCGAATAAATCCTCCCTTATTCTAAAGATATAAGTCAGAAGAGGATCCACAGAAGTTCCTCGATCAAGTTTAGAAAGTGATAGATATCATGGGAGTGATTTCCAGTGAAAGTGTGGTGTTAGCTTCCTATCAGCTACAAGATCTAGCTCATAAGTGGTTTAAGCATTGAAAGGTAGAAAGGGGTACAGATGCAAGGACCATAGAGTGGGAAGAGTTAGATATTGCTTTTCTAGATAGATTCTTTCCCTTAAAGATGTGAGAAGCCAATGTGCTAGAGTTCATAAATCTCAGGCAAGGCAATACGAGTGTGAAAGATTATTCCCTCAAGTTTACTAAGTTAACCAGGTATGCTCCCCGTGTAGTAGCAGTCAATAGGTCCAGAATGAGCAACTTCATATCTGGGGTATCAGATAGTGTGGTTAAGGATTTCAGAACAACGATGTTGATTAAGGAGATCGACATATCTAGGCTTATGGTTAATTCTCAATAGATTGAAGAGAAAAAGCTTAAGAAGAAGGAGAGAGAGAATAAGAGAGCCAGAATATGTAGCTTTAGTTTTGGTCAGCCTAAGTCACAAAGTGGTAATCATTCCAAGTTTGATTCAAAGTCTTCAATTCCAGCTCCATCATCAGCTAGTGCACCAGTACCAAAGTTCAAGAATAACCGTTGGGATGGGGCACTAGGCTCCAAAGCCCAGGGTACTGTGAGCAGTGTTAGTACCCATCTACTTTATGAAGAATGCGGTAGAAATAACCTAGGTATGTGTAAAGTAGGATATGGAAAGTCAGGGCATGAAGTTCGAGAATATCCTAAGGCTGGTATTCAAAGTTAGCACAGTCATTCTCCAGTTCTATCCCGTCACCCAACTCAAAAGGGTGACCCTTTCAGTACCATTTATAGTCAACGCCAGAACAGGTTTTATATGCTTTAGTCTCGCAATGAATAGGGAAGTTCTCCTAATATAGTTACAGGTATGCTATGAGTATTTCATCCTTATGTTTAAGCCTTGTTAGATCTCGAGGCTTTAGTTATAATGATAGGCTTGAATGTCATGTTGATGTGTAGTGGCTAAATGTATTTCAGAGATTTGAGTAGGCTTGAACTTAGAAGGAGAATTCAGTCTAGCTCAGATCTCAGTAGGTATGGTTATCAGTGCCCATATTACAGAATTTTAGCCATGTTGTAACTTCTTATTCAGATGTTTTATTTAGATCATACAAAGATTCCCTTGCTCACATAGTCATTATAACCTTATATGAAGGGTGTCAAAGAAATGCTCTAATTGAGTATAAGTTTTCAGTATGATTTAGTCTATGAAGCAAATAATTAGTTTAGCAGTAAGGTGGATAAGTTTGTATGGCTTCCCATCTTTCCATCTAATCGTACTATCTGAAGTTTTGAGAATATGAATATTCCAAGATAGAGAACCATAGTAGTTACGAGTTCATCCCAATTTATGAATCATGCCTCAGTTTTAAATCCCAGATATTCAGTCACGATTCAGTTCATAGGTCCCCGTGTATCGTTTCAGCTTTTCCTTAGTATCCCAACCAAGTCTACATTCTTCGAGAGACATAATGTCCCCGTGACCTTTCATTTCCTAAAACTTTCAATTTCTCTTCACGTAAAGAATCTAATTTTGAGTAATGGGTACACATAAGTTGACCCTCAATTTCTAATATCAGGCGTATGACATGTATCCAAGAAATTTGTTCAGCTCATGATATTCAGTTCATATATCATGCTTCAAACTCAGTAATGTTCTCATGATCCTTTTCATATATGTACAATATATGATCTCAGATTCATCAGATTCCCAGCCTAAGGTAAGATACTTCCTTAGATTTACTCAGTTCCATGTTCAGTTACAGTTATAATCTTGGTATTTCTACTGTTACACGTTCAGTCATGCATTCAAGAATCAGTTCACTCATATATTTCATGCATCATATATGCAAGGTCAGTATGTAAATGTAAAGTATCAGTAGTTTCAGTCATGTAGTCATGATTCAGTCATGCATGCTCAATGTGTAAAATCAGTCTATCAGTCTTTCTCAGCTTAATTAGTCTCATTAGAGGATGAATGTTCCCAAGGGAGAGATATTGTAATAGCCAGTATTTCCCTAGATTAATTTAAGTATTAGTACATGAGTAATCCCATATAAATTTTTTGAAATACTCAGTATTTTTATGTTTAGAGCCTACTAATGCGTAGGAAATTCAGCTAGTTTTTCAATGATATAAAATTCGCTCAAATCTGATACCTGGGCGAAGAGTCATGACCATTTTTGTAAAACAGTGTGCCAACTGGCACTCTGGTGCATTGCGGAGCTAGGTCAAATGGCATTTGGTAGTTTCCAGTGAAGCTCCGTGATACCACCACGTCGCGCCATCAGCCACATTCATAATTTTCAATTTCCAGTGTACCAACATGATCCCACTGCGTCGCAGTGAACTTCCACGTCTAATCCAAAGTGGCATTGCTATACCAACGCATCACGCTACTGATATTCCCAGTTGGAAATTTTTAGAGACACAACGTGATAGCACTGCATCGCGCCAGATTAAAAGCTTAGTCCAGGATTAAATTGGTCCTTTCCTAAGAATTATTCCGTCCAGGTGTGATATTAATGCCCTAAAAATGTTTTAAGTCATTCATTATTAACTTTTCCCCAAATCAAAAGGCATTTTTCTCTCAAGAAAACAAACCCTAGCCTCAAGAATCAAGGCTAAAGCTGAAGAATTTCCCTAAGAAATTCCAAAAATTAATATTCTAAGGTATGTTTTGGTGTTCATCTATGGGTTCCTTTTACCCATAGAGTTCAATAATCCCTTTTTAAACATACAAGATCTCAGATTTATGATTTCCATGTTTGAATTAGGTTGAATTCATGTTCATGATATTAGTTGGGTTTCAATCCATGATCTAAGTGCAAGTTTCATAAAATTTAATAGCATGTGCGATGAATATGTGATTATCTTGATAAACCCTTGAATTTATGAAGTAATTAATGTATCTATGATGTTAAATTGGGTTTTAAATCCTTGACTATGACAAGATTCATGAAAATAGAATAGTATTTAGGGACAATTATATGAATTGCATATTAAACCCATGAAATTGCATGTTTGGGCATTGTGGTGGCCATGCTTATACGTTAACCATGATTATGTGCATTAAGTTGTGCTCCTCAAGTGTTTGATAGAATGTCCATGTGAATAAATTAATAAAATAATTGCAAGTTATAATATGTACAAGCGTATGCCCTACAAGTGTCTGATAAATTATCTTTATAGATGAATTATGAACAAGTGTGCATTGTTGAGCTTTGAAAGATCATGGTATGCTTTATTTTTCATGTTATCGAGTGCTGGAGGTATTTAATACTCGACAATTTAGCTGTTTACCTTGTCCCAGTGATAGTTACAAAACTCAGTAAAACTCAGTCATTTACAGAACTCAGGAAAAACTCAGTAAACTTAGTTTCAGTCTAATCCAGTTCAGGTCATTTTAATAATCAACGTCTTTTAGTTGGGAGTAGGATTAAGCACTGAGTGAACCCATGGATGGGGGTATTCTTATTAGTGTAGAGTTTGGCCCTTAGTAGCAATCCCTGAGTAACAAAACTATGTAGCCAGCGTAGGATGGGATGATTTCCTACCATATGAGGCTATCAGTGAGGGTTGACAAAATGTCTTCCTGCTAGTTAGGATTAACTTACAATCATTGTCTTTACCCGTGGCACAGTACTAAAACTATTCCAATTGGGGTTATCGATTGGACCCAACTCAATTATCTTATCTTATTTCGGGCATGTCGGTTAGATGATTACCTCCCATAGTTTCAGTCTGAGTCTTTAGAATAAAACTCAGTTCAGTTCTACAGAATCAGGACTGTTAGATACAATCAATCAGTGTCAGTACCTTAGTTATTAGAATTCTTAAATTTTCAGTTAGTAAGTATTAGAACTTTGTATTTAGCTTTAAAAAAGCTAAGTTATAGTATTAATGCACGTGTATACATACTAATACATACTCAGTGGTTACAACAGTATCATTTATCCGCGTACTCTTATGGTTAGTTACTTTATATCAGTCTGTCAGTTATTGTTCATGGATATGAACCCTTACATTCAGACTTACCTTATCTAGAATGCTAGTATATTCCACATACTGGCGCATACTCTTTCTTTGCGCTATGATGTCTCATCTTAAAGGTTCGGACGCTCAAGTTCCCGACCATGCATAAACAGATTAATATTCAGCCAGCATATCAAATTTAGTAGAGGGTCTTTATCTATTAAGGATATTATTTTATTTAATTATTTTAGTAAAATTAGTATTTCAGTAGATGAAGTTAGTTGGGGGATTGTCCCATCAACTCTACTTTTAAATAGTTCAGTTAGAGGATTTTTAGACTAGAGTTCAGACAGTATTCAGTTCATATAGGTTGTTATTATAGTTTGACATTTTCATCAGTATTTCAGATGTTTTGAACCTTTGGTATTTAAACATATTATTCCACATTTATTATACTATATTATTCAATGCTCATAGCAGATATCAGTCATGAGTTAGCTTGTGGTCCTTTGAGGTCGTAAGCACCATGTAGCATCCGAGGTACTAAATCGAAGAGTTACAAACTTGGTATCAGAGACTAAGGTTCAACAGAATCCTAGGGTTTCCAGAAAACCTCATCGAGTAGAGTCTTGTGCATGGGTGTGTAGCGCACAATACTTATGGACACGAGGCTATGAGATGTTTTAGGAAAAGTTACCCTTCTTTAAGTATTCATGTCGTGCTAGTGACCATGATATCAAGTTAAAATCTCAGTCTAATCCACTTCTTTTGATTGTTTATAGAACATGCCTCCCAAAAGGAATAACGAAAGAAGAATAAAAAATTAGTCAGCATATCAACCCGTTCAAGCAGATCCCCTTGATGAGCATGTCTCTCATGTTGAATTCAGAGCTGCGTTCACTACTTTAGCAAATTTTGTAGTAGCTTAGAATGAATGATCAACTGCTGTTCAGGACAAAACAATGGACAATACTACTATACCTAGGATTCAAGACTTCACCCGAATAAATCCTCCACTATTCTCAGGATCTAAGTCAGAAGATGATCCACATGAGTTCCTCGATCAAGTTCAGAAAGTCACAGATATCACAGGAGTGACTTCCAATGAAAGTGCTGAGTTAGCTGCCTATCAGCTACAAGATGTAGCTCATACGTGATTTAAGTAGGTGAAGGTAGACAGGGGTACAGATGTAGAGCCCATAGAGTGGGGAGAATTTTCTATTGCTTTTCTATATAGATTCTTTCCCTTAGAGCTGAGATATGCTAGAGTTCCTCAATATCAAGCAAGTCAGTATGACTGTGAAAGAGTATTCCCTTAAGCTTACTCAATTAGCCAGGTATGCGCCCCATGTAGTAGCCGACAATAGGTCCAAAATAAGCAAGTTCATATTTGTTGTGTGAGATAGTGTGGTTAAGGAGTATAGAACAACAATTTTTATTAACGAGATGGACATATATAGAATTAGGTGCATGGTCAACAGATTGAGGATCAGAACTTAAGAAGAAGGAGAAAGAGAATAAAAAAGCCAGAATGGGTAGCTTTAATTTTGCTCAACCTAAGTTAGAAGGCGGTAACCGTTCCCAGTTTCATCTTAAGTCTTCAGTTCCAGCTCCATGTTCAACTAGTAAGCCAGTATCAAAGTTCAGGAATGACAGTTGAGATAGGTTGCCCGGCTCCAAAGCCTAGGGTAGTGTGAGCAGTGGTTATACCTATCCTTTTTGCGACCAATATGGTAAAAATCACCTAGGTGTGTGTAAAGAAGGCAATGTTGTATGTTTTAGATATGGAGAGTCAGGTCATAGAGTACAAGAATGTCCTAAGGTTAGTCTGCAAAGTCAACACAGTCATCCATCAGTTTTATCCAATCACCCAACTCAGTAGGGAACCACTTTTAGTACAACTAGTAGTTAGCACCATAACAGGTTTTATGAGCTACAGTCTTATCATGACCACAGAATTTCTCCTAATATATTTATGGTTAAGTTATGAGTCTTTGATACTTATTTTTATGTCTTGTTAGATCCTAAGGCTTTAGTTATGAAGATAGCCTTGAATGTTATGTTGATGTCCAGTGGATAAATGCATTTTAGAGGTTTGAGTAGGCTTGAACATTGTAGGGGAATGAAGTCCAGCTCAGAGCTCAGTAGGAAGGGTTATCAGTTTCCATACAAAATAATTTTAGCCATGTTGTGACTTCTTATTCAGATGTTTTATTCAGATCAAACAAGATTCCCTTTCTGCCTAAAGTCATTAGAACCTATATGAAGGCTGCCAAATAAATGCTTCTGTTGAGTATAAGTTTTCAGTATGAGTTAATCTGTGAAGCCAGAAATTTAGTTTAGTAGTCAGGTGGACAATTTTGTATGGCTTCCCATCTTTCCATCTAGTCGTACTATCCAAAGTTTTATGAATTTGACTATTACAAGATAGATCACCATAGTAGTTATGAGTTCAGCCCAGTTCATGTATCATGCCTCAGTTTTAAATACCAGATATTCAGTCATGATTTAGTTCGTAGGTGCCCTGTGCATCGTATGAGCTTTTTATTAGTATTCCATCTATGTCAGCATTCTTCGAGGGACATATGTCCCTATGAAGAGATGCACTATAACCCCAGAGCTTTCATGTCCCAAACCATTCAGTTTCTCTTCACGTAATGAATCCAATTTGGAGTAATGGGTACTCATAAGTTGTCCCTCAAGTTCAAATCTCAGCCGTATGATATATATCTAATAAATTAGTTCAGATCGTGATATTTAGTTCATATATCATGCTTCCGACTCAGTAATGTTCTCATGTTCCCATTCATACATGTCCAGTAAATGATCCCCGATTCATCAGCATTCATATCCTAAGGTAACAACCTTCATTAGATTTACTCAGTTCCATGTTTAGTTACAGTTATAATCTTGGTATTCCTTACCATTACATGTTCAGTCATGCATTTATGAATCAGTTTAGTAAGGTATTTCATACATCAGATATGCATGGTCAGTATGTAAACTCAGCATATCATTAGTTTCAATCATGTAGTCATGCTACAATCGTGCATGTTCAATGTGTAAACTTAGTCTATCAGCATTTCTACGCTTAATTAGTCACATTCAAGGATGAATTTTCCAAAGGGGGAGATATTGTAATATCTCATATTTCCCTAGCTTAATTTAAGTCTTAGTACATGAGTAATACCATATAAAGTTTTTTAAATACTCAGTATTTTACAGTTTAGAGCCTTCTATTGCCTAGGAAATTCAGCCAGCTTTCCAACGATAAAAAATTTGCCCAAATCTGATACTCGGGTGAAGAGTTATGACCGTTTTTGAAAAATAGTATACGAACTGGCACTCCTACCCGTCGCAGAGCTAGGCCAAATGGCATTTGGCAAGCGCCACCAGCCACTTTCATAATTTTCAATTTATAGTGTACCAATGCGATCCTATCACATCATAGTAAGCTTTGAGGTCTCATCCAAAGTGTAAACGTGATACCACCACGGTTCACTACTGATTATATTCCCAGTTGGAAATTTCTAGAGACACGATGCGATAACACTGCGTCGCGCCAGGTGTCTATTTCAGCAAAGTTCATTGGAAATTTAAAGCTTTATCTAGGGTTAAATTGGTTTTTTTCCATGATTTATTCCGTCCAGGTGTGAGATTAAAGCCCTTAAAATGTTTTACATCATTCATTATTAACTTTTACCCAAAATCAAAAGGCATTTTTCTCTCAAGAAAACAAACCCTAGGTTTAAGAATCAAGACTAAAACTCAAGAATTTCCCAAAGAACCTCCAAGAATTAATCTTCAAAGGTATGTTAGGTGTTCATTAATGGGTTCCTTTCACCCATAGAGTCCAACAATCCCTTTTTAAACATAAAAGATCTCAGATTTATGATTTCCATGTTTGAATTAGATTGAATTCATGTTCATGATATTCGTTGGGTTTCAATCCATGATCTAAGTGCAAGTTTCATGTAATTGAATAGCATGTGTGATGAATGTATTATTATCTTGATAAACACTTGAATTTACGAAGTGATTAATGTATCTATGATGTTAAATTGGGTTTTAAATCCTTGACTATGACAAGATTCATGAAAATAGAATAGTATTTAGGGGGAATTATATGAATTTCTTATTAAACCTATGAAATTGTAAGTTTGGGCATTATAGTGGCCATGCTTATATGTTAACCATGATTATGTGCATTAATTTGTGCTCCCAATGTGTTTGATGGAATGTCCATGTTAATAAATTGATAAAATCATGACATGTTAGTATATGTACAAGCTTATGCCCTACAAGTGTTTGATAAAATATCTCTATAGATGAATTATGAACAAGTGTGCATTGTTATGGTTTGAAAGATCATGTTATGCTTTACTTTTCATGTTATCGAATCCTTGGGGTGTTTAATACCCAACAATTTAGCGGTTTTCCTAGAGCCAGTGTCCGTTACAAAACTCAGTAGAAATAAGTTTCAGTATACTTAGTTTCAGTCCAGTCTAGTTCAGTTCAGTTTAATAATTAGTATCTTTCAGTTGGGAGTAGTATTTAGCACCGAGTGAACCCAGCGATGGGGGCATTCCTATTTGTGTTGGGTTTGGTCCTTAGTAGCAATACCTGAGTTACAGAACTACGTAGCCAACATAGGTTGGGATGACTTCTTGCCAGATAAGGGTTGACACATCTCTCATGAGTTTTCCTGTCAGTGAGGGTTGACAAAATGTCTTTCTGCCAGTTAGGGTTAACTCACAACCATTGTTTTTACCCGTGGCATGGTACTGACACCCTTCCAATTAGGGTTACAGTTTTTGACCCCAACTCAGTTATCTTATATTATTTGGGGCATGTTAGTTAGATGATTACCTCCTATAGTTTCAGTGTCTGTTTTTCAGAATAGAACTCATTTCAATTATACAGAATCAGGATTGTCAGATATAGTCAATAAGTATTAGTAACTTAGTTATCAAAATTCTTAGATTATCAGTTACTCAGTATTAGAACTCATTATTTAGCTTCAGAAAAGCTCAGTTACTATTACATGCACGTATATGCACAGTATTACATACTCAATAGTTGGAGCAATATCATTTATCCCTTTACTCTAATGATTAGTTACTCTATATCATTTAGTTAGTTATTATTCATGCATATGAACCCTTGCATTCAACCATAACTCATCTAGCATACCTGTACATTTCACGTACTGACACATACTTATTTTTGTTATATAATATCTCATATCATAGGTTCGGACGCTCAGGTTCCCAACCGTGCATAGACAGATTCAGATTAAGCCAGCATATCAACTTTAGTAGTGAGTCCTTATCTATCAAGGATATTCTTTTATTTCATTATTTTAGTAGACCCAGTATTTCAGTAAATGGAGTTAGTTGGGGGATTGTCCCATCAACTTTACTTTTTGACAGTTCAGTTAGAGGTTTTTCAGACTAGAGTTCAGACAGTATTTAGTTTTACAGATTGTTATTATAGTTTGACATTTTCATCAGTATTTCAGATGTTTTGAACCTTATGGCATTTCAGCATATTATTCAGCATTTTTTACAGTATATTATTCAGTACTCACAAAAGATATCAATCATGGGTAAGATTTTGGTCCTTCGGGGTTGTAAGCAACGTGTAGCATCCGGGGTATAGACTCGGGGCGTTAAAGCTACATCTTTCAATTGGTAGGAAGCAAACTCAGCAGCCTCAATCTTCGAAGCATGCATGATTCGGAAGATCTTAACAATTTTATCAATGAACCCCTGAGGATCTTCCTCAACCTTGAACTGGAGAACATAGGAGGGATCAACCTCATAAACTGGCCAATTCCTGTGGCCTCAAAAGAAATGGCAGCTGGAGTACCATTTTCTTCTTGAGAAGCTACCAATTTAGTCAAGAGGTTGATAGAGAGAAAAAACTCAACATTAGTAGCATCCTTCTGAGGTTACAAAATAGGAGCGTTACTCTCATAGTCATGATTGGTGTGGACAGGTTGAACTACTTCAAGATGGTCGATGTTGCACCTATAACCTGGGTCCAAAATCTAAAAGTTTGACGAGCTTCATCCATATGTCCATCAGAAGGGTTTTCCTGGGTATCAGATCTTCTTGTAGGCATGATCTAAAAGATAGAAAATAGAAATCAGAGAAGTCTAATACCTTAGACTCTATAGCTTAAGATTGAAGCACAAGTAAGGGAAGCATTTCCTAAAATTTCTCATAGCTTTTCTTTTATAAATGGGGCGCGCTTCACACCCATAAAAGAGATTCTACTTAACATGGTACTGTGGATACTGAAGTGGTCATAAACCTCTCTCTGATACCATATGACACGACCTAAAACCGGGCCATGTCATATGGGTACCTCAAGTCTATATGAATCAGAGGTCGCCCAATAACCCATCAGAATTATCACATCAATCGACCTGGTGAATCCCAACCATATAATGAGATAGCGAAAAATATACTACAAGTCATAACTTAAATATGTCTAAGTACTTCGTTAGATTCATCAACAAACCAATGTACCCAAGTCCACAATCATCCAAAATACCTCTATATAACTAGAGTTTAGAAATGTATATGTTGCGACAAGCCCCCGACAACAGCCAAACCAAATCAAATGACTAAGTCTAAAGATAGGAAACCAAGGATGAATGTCTTCTAAAGAAAGGAAGATAACTACTCCAAAGTCAATGCACGAATCACTTCGATCACCTAATCACTATGGAGGAAGAGAATAAGGTGCTCCAGCCCCTATGTCATATGGGTACATAACATCCATAGATGGTTAGCGGTTGGAACACTAGCATGTAACTCAAGTATAAGGATAAAATAGCATCATCATTCAACAACAAGTAAATATATATATCATATTCTATAACATTTATAACATTATCCATACATATAGACATATCACATGCCTACCAATAGGACAAGTCTTATCAACACATAGAAAGAACTCAATTATCATGCAGGCAATAGAGAACTCCAACCTTCCACACTTATAGATGATTCAAGCATTTCTTATTAGGCATAGGACTTTAACCATATTCACATATTATCCAGTAAGGGATTCGAAACATATGCACATCCTTTTAAGTGATGGACTCTTACCATTCACACATATTCATTCAAGCAAGGAACTCTAACCACATGCTCACAAATTTGGCAATGGACTCTAATATCATGCTACATTATATAGGGGACCCTTACCCAAACTAATTCATTTGGCAAGGTAGTTCGACCTCATGAGACCTCATTATGCAAGGGACTTTTACCATAGGTTATTCCATTAGGCAATGGACTCTAACCTTAAGTTATCAAAGCTATCATTAGTCGACCTTTGGACACAAACCCTTTGTCCATTCATCCACATACATTCAACTCCATACATAAGAAGTTTAACCCATTTAGCCAATTTAATACCATATATCATAACATGGTCTTCATGGGAGCCTCAATTTCTCAACCATTTCAATAAGCTAAGGCCTTGATTAAAATCATCATTTAATTCAAAATATGGTCCACAAGATCCTTACAAGATATTCACACTTTATTAGAAATTCTCTACCACAAATTAGTTCAACACACAATTCAAGTTCATTTTCATGTTAGGGACTTTAACACTTTTCTTATAAATTAAACTAGTAAGTTCATCAATTACACAATACATGGCTCACTTTACCTTCATAATATCATTTATCAAGCATTCATACATTTTGGGCCATTTCCCTAGTTCACAATATCATTATCATGTAACTAGATATTTCACTTAGACATTTTCACAAACACCTTGTGTACATGCCTTTATCAAGGCCAATTTAATGGTAGAAACCATCAAGACAAGGGTTACGCAAGACCCACATGTTATAACACATACAACAAGCATTCACATGCACAAACTACCATATGTATAAACATAAGTCTAAGCAGAATCATCGTTATTCATCGTTAAGCAACAAAAGCCTTTTTATTTGATTTCAAACCACCATGTACTGTTACTAATCCAAGCATAAAATACATGGGTTTAGAGTTATTTAGGAAGGGGAAGAGTTACATGCCTAAAAAAAGATGAATCACCAGCAATATTGAGTCCCCTTTGCCTCTTGAATACCAATCTTGAAACCCTTGCCTCCAATTCCTAAAAGATGAGCTTGGGAGAGTATTTAGGGTGTTTGATCCATCAAAATAGATGTTTAGGAGGCTACAAACACTTATATAGTGAGAGGGATTTGGGTTTTTGGCATGAGAAATGACCACAAGGCACTTATTTAAAAGCTGAAAATTGAACCCATCCAGGGGTACGACTCACCATACCACTCACTTAAGTAGTTGTACCCTAGGGTATGGGTGGTACCCTGACTCGTACCCTATGCTTCTATTAGGTCTCACACACTTTTATGGATACAATCATACACACATGAGTTGTATCCAAAAGGTATGACTCAACCTTAACTCGTACACAACAACCGTACCCAAAGCAATCCACTTCCAAAATCATGACTCCACTAACGACTCACCTAGGTACGACTCATAGACTTAGGTACAATTGAGGGGAGGGTCACTCATAGCTAGTATAGTGGTCATACTTTCTAGGATACGATAGGGGATGAAGAGAAGGATACGACTTGTATCCAATGGGTACGACTCAAGACCCTAGTCGTTCCCACCCAGTGACACCAAAAGATTAAGTTTTTCAATGGTTTTGAGTCTAGGTGTTTCACCATGTTGCATTAAATCATAACCCAATACCTACGAGATGCATTATAATACCCCAAAAACCTATAAGTTCCCTAGGGAAGGGTAAAAACTATGGCTAAAGTCAACTTATCTTTCAACTTCTCAACACTACCCTCACGCACATCGAACCACAAAAAGTTAACCTTTTTCTAAGTCAACCATGTTAGTGGTGAAAAAATAGATTAAAAACTCTCCAAAAACCTCCTATAATACCTAGCCAAGCCTAAGAATCTCCTAATTCCAGTTGGATTCATGGGTCTAGGCCAGTTCTTACCTGCCTCAATTATTTGTGGATCCACCTTGATCCCCTCCCTAGAAATAACATGACTAAGAACAGTAACAACACTTAGCCGAAATTCACACTTAGAAAATTTTGTAGATTAATTATGGTCCATAAGAGTTTGCAACACAATTTAGAGTTGAATGGCATGATCCTTCTCACAATTAAAGTGCACCAAGATATCATCAATGAAGACTATAATAAGAAAATCCAAAAACTACCTTAACACCCAATTCATAAGATCCATCAAAGCAATTGGAGAACTGGTCAACCCAAATAATATAACCAAAAACTCATAATGGTCATATCGAGTTTGGAAACAATCTTTGGCATATCAACCTCCCTATTTTTCAACAGATGGTAGCCCAAATAAAGATCCATCTTAGAGAAACACCTAGCACCCTGAAGATTATCAAATAGGTCCTCAAACGAAAGAGGATACTTTATTGTCACTGTAAAGTTATTCAACTGATGATAATCTATACGCATCCAAAGAGACCCATCTTTATTTAATACAAAAAGTATAGGAGCACCCCACAAAGAAACACTAGGACAGATGAAACCCATATAAAGAAGATTCTTTAACTTCTCCTTTAGCTCCTTTAGTTTAGCCGGAGCCATCCTATACAGAGAATTGGAAATGGAACGGGTATCCAGTAGAAAGTTAATCCCAACGCCTATTTCCCTATTAGGAGGAATCCTAGGAAGATCATCAGGAAAAACTTAAGAAAACTTATTAACCACAGAAACAGATTGCAATGAAGGACTCTCAGAATTAGAAAAGTTAACCCAAACTGGATAATACAAACACCCTTTAGAAATCAATTTTTGTGCTATAAGATAGGAAATAAACATCACTTTAGGGACAAAGGAAGCTCCCTCCTATTCAATTGCTGTTTCATTAGGAAAATTAAAACTAAACTTTTGGGTCCTAGTCCAGATAATCATAGAACGAATGAAGCTAATATTTTCTCGAGATTAAGTCAAAATCCACCACATCAATTTCTATTAAATCCACTATTATCTCTTTCTAAAATATGGACACCATAAAACCCCTATTGATTTTTTTAGTAATAATGGAATCATCCATAGGACTAGAAATAGAAAATGGGTCAAAAATATTTTTAGGACCAAAACCAAAGTGTATTGCCATATAAAGGTTGATATAGGATAGGGTACAACCCATATTAAGCAAATAATAAATATTAGAGGATAAGAGATGTAACATACCAGTGATAACATCTGGGGATACCTCTGATTCTAGGTGAGTAGTAGGTGCGTAGAGGCAATTCCAACCATTACTGGTACCTGAAGTAGTTTCCTTAAGTGTAGAAGCCAAAGAAGTGGTGACCAAAACCTTATTAGCTTAAGTGACAACTTTAGCTATAGGATAATGTCAACGCAGATGATGAGGCTAATAATAATTAAAAGACAAATTCCTTCCCTCCTTAAAATAATCACGGTGAAGCTACTCACAAAAATGACAAGGAGGGTAAAGTAGGGCTGACTGAGATCCACTAGCTTGACACTGGGTACCCTATTCCTTAGGACCACTGCTAGACTGAAAACGATAATCACTCAAAGTCTTAGGATAAGGAGCATTATACAATAAATAAGAACTTCCCCAATTCTTCTTCTTAGTCCACTACCTACTATCACTCTTACTGTTCTACTGCCTTGCACCCTACTATGAATATCAAAAATTTTTTCTCCATCTCTCTTCATCTCTACTTTCTTCTTTATCTGATCATGTTTTTATTATATATAAACCACCAGCCTTGAGAATCCATGTCATTATTCAACACCTAAACCTTGTATTCCAACATTAAGTCATGAGACAACCCAAAAGCAAACTTTCTCATTAGGGACCTTATCTTATATACCAACTCTAGAGCATAATGAGATAACTGCTAAAATTTCAGGGCATACTCCTTCAAACTTATCTTTCCCTACTTCAAGTTCACAAAATCTTCGGTCCTAGCTTCTCTCAACTCCTGAGGAAAGAAGTGATCAAGAAAAACTCCTAAAAACTCATCACACACCACTAGATCAACGTCATTTACCCTGATCACTTCCCACTACTCATACTATTTCTAAGCCATATCCTTTAATTAATAAGTAGCAAACTCCACACCTCTAAATTAGTAGCATGCATTACTCTGAATTTTCATCTCATTAATAAACTCCTGAGAATCCTCCACAACCTTAGAGCCTATAAAGGTTATGGGATTCAATATTATAAACTAGCCAACCCAAGTGACCTTAGATGAATAGAAGTAGAACCAACATGATAAGACCAATAATACTATGATAACACTAGTTGGGCAGGCATATGAACTGACTAATGAAACTCTATATTAGAAATATCTCCTTGGGGTGATTGGGCATAAGTATCACTAGTCCTAGAGGCTCAAGGAGGACTAGTCGGGACCGATGGATCCCCACATGGAGTAGTATGTTAGGAGAAGGAACCCTAGACTGGGTATGTACTTTATAAATAGGGAGAGTTCTATCCACATATTCACCAGGTAGGACAGAGGCTCCAACAGAGTTTATATGACTCTTAGACCTTCGGGGAGGCATAATCTGAAATGCGAGTAAGCTATGAGTTAGAAAAGATTAAAGGTAACTAGACTCTAAAGCTTGAAATAGAACACAAGAAAAAGAAATAATCCTAAATTCCTCATAGCCTCCCTCTAATAAGAATGGTAGACTATACACCCAGGCCTCCGAATTGCATTAAATTTTGTATTGTGCTTTCGTTGATCTATTTCAAGCCTTGTTGATTTGTTTCCATATGATTTGAAGCTTGAATATCCTTCATATATTACTATAATCCATTCAACAATCATTTATAGTATTTAACACAAAAATTTAGAGCTCAAAACAACACAACATCCAAGACGGTGAAATAGAAAAACGAGATAAGCATAAGCTAATTCACTATGATCTTAAGGTTATTTGTTTTACCCTTGGCTTGATCATATTAACCCTTGAACACTATCAAAAAGTTATTTCACATATACATAAACAATAAAAATCTTAGGAACTCATTAAACATGTTAGAACCCAACACAATGGACTAGAAAAACACCTTGCTCAAGCTAGTTACACTACTTTTCTCAGTTTACTTCTAAATGATCAATTTGAATCAAAACTTGTGTGAAAATATAGATTAAACATTGTAAACACATACATGGACACTTGGATGTGCATTTATCTCATTATAAACACATTAAGCACATGAATCATCTTCAAAATATGGCAAAATAGGCTAGAAAAGTAGCGCTAGAATGCATCAATACACCCAACATTAATCACCCTATTATCAAAATAAGTCCTTTCTATTGACTTATTGTGTATTACAATGAGTTGTACCCAGGACTCATTGTAAAGGGAAAAAAAATTGGGCTTCCTTACTGTCGTGACAATATGTCCTCCCAATGACTTGTTATCATTGACAATGAGTAATTGTTAGGGTCGTTATCATTGACCGTTTTGACATCACTTCAGTAACTTAGCTAACTCAATTATTCATCTCTTCGAGGGACTAGAGCCCAAAAACTTGGGGTATTATTGTAAAGAACCATGATTTTGTATGAATTTAATTACGCACCTACTATTAGGTAAAACGGAGGATAATCTCCATGAGCAAGGACTTTTATGATAACTGTTATGACTAGAGACACACCTAGTCATAACATAATTCTTAGAATCACGAGTGACTCCAAGATAACCCATGGCATGGCAAAACACTAAGAATATAGATAATAATTGATAAAACAAAACTTATACAGAAGCTAGACTTGAATAATAAAATAAATATCCAAGAAAATCAAATCATATATAACCAAGTCTGTGATCACAAGCTGGAATACTAGTTATAAGTTAGAAAATCCTATACTAAGGTAAGTTTTTGGGACATGCTCCCAACTAACTCCAACTCTGTGAGAACTAGGGGAGACAAACATAAAATAAAATAAAATTTTAACTTTGGTCCTCTCGTGATGAGGAATCATGAAAATTGTTGTTGTATAAATGGTATGAGATTTGTCTTGGTGTGATCAAGATGCTAAGTATCCGAACCTATATTATAAGACAATATAGAACAAAATAAGTATGCGATCAGTATGTTGAATTTATTAAATATGTGAGGTAGGAAAATAATTAATATCAGCTAATCATGGAACATGTAATATGATAACTAGTGCAAGACCAAGTTATGAAGATCTGTTGTAAAATGAATGGATTAATTGAATATAAGGTCTTGTAAGAATCTTGAAACTAAACTGCAAACTGTGGATTGTGATAGTTTTCAATAACCAACATATGCTAATCTGAGCTAACCATTGATCAACAATAACCCCAACTGGAAGGGTGTTTAGTACCTTGTCAATGGTACAATACTGGTTGACGTAGATTCACTAAACTAATTTCCAAAAGGACTAATCTATAAAGCTTAATCTAAGGGTTGTGCTTTAAAGATTATAGTGGATCCATAGTCCTGGGACTTAGAGACTTCAACTAAAGTCCTTAACCTATCTAACGAGTGGCCTTTCATCCCTATGTCCGTTTGGTGCTAAGTACTACTCCCAACTGAATGATATTGATAACTAGAATGCTCATTGATAGTTATAATCTAATAACTAGAATAAATATACTCTATAGAACTATTCAAATAATGTAAAATGAGGAATATAGAACCCAAAAGTCTATGTATGAAATCCTATGTCATCGCGTGATCATAACACACCATCTCAGCAGAATGCAACTATTGTGTTAATTTTATAAAACTAAATGAATTGATAGAACTCAATGACTTAGATCCAATGATCATGGATTTCACAATGTAATTTGGGCTTGGAATAATGGTCAAATAATAACACAATAATTCATGCTAAAATAGGGATTATAACTCAATGACACCAAATGATCAAGATATAAATTAATCTACCAATATCCATAACCATGAGTTATGAAAAAGGAATTGTAGTGGAGAATTTAGTTAGCTTTGGAACTTAATGTATTAAAGGAAACAAATTGAAAAAAAAAATGCATACCTAGATATAATGTCCTTGAATAATTTTTCATGGTTAGATGCTTAAGAAAGAAGAACCCTAACTGGCCTAGGTAGAAGGGAATTTCCCCTTTTCACTTTCGAGACAAAATATTGGATATAATTCTAAGTAATGAGAGATTAGCGTCACATACACCCCACTAATAACCCTTGAAATTAACAAAAGAACATAGATTGGTGTTAAAAGAGAATGAAAATACTGATATGCCCCTTAAAATTCTATAAATGGAAACTACAGAAGGGAAATACAAGTCCTTTCCATAATCGTGGGAATAACCTATGCTATTGGGTTGCACTGATGACTGGAAGCTAGAGGAGAACTATCTAAACATGATCAAATGATCCCCATAGGATCTAGAAATGGACATACCTTGATTCATATTTTTTATAGGTTAATCGAGGTCATTTATGGGACTCATGATCATGCCATGGGATCATGGTATCAAATCATGATCATGATTCTCTCGCGTGGTATGAGGGAAAACTTTGTCAACTTTTAGAAGTTTGTGTTATCTCAATTATATGATACCATTTTATGGTCATACAATGTAACAACGATCTTGGATGGTCTCGCGTTATATCATTGAAGAGCACAACATTTTTGAAAAATCCATAACTTTGTACCAGATGTTGGATTAAGGCAAAAATTGATGGATTGGAAAGATAATTCAAATATATATAAGTTTTTGTGTCTGCGACTCAAAGATGCGCTGAACTCTAGAAATTATATTCATTTAAAGTCGATCACTACTTTAGGAATTAATCAGTAAAGATGATTTGTCTTGCCTATGGGATAGGGAGTCTAAGGGGCTTCGGTACATGGAAAAATCCCTTCTCATACTATTAAAACTTAGTGAATTAACCTACATGTACTTATTGTATTTTTCTATGCTAGTCTTGGATTTTATGGGGCATTACAATATCTCCCTTTGGGGTCATTTGTTCCCAAATAAAAATTGGCCGAGCTTTAATGTTAGGGGAAAGAGCTTCAATTCCACATTTTCTTAACTGCTTCTCCTAATATTCTTGGAACCCTTTTAAACTATATATATTCAAACTTACTGCCAAAAATTTCTAAGAACTGAACATTTACATTGTACACAATCGATAATAGAAACATGGTCTGATTTAAAATTATGGGCGCCTACTATGGCATGGGAATATATGAGTGAAATAAAGTAAAAGGATTAATTAATTAAGGGGAACTATTACCTCAAGCTGGAGTTCTAAGGGATGATATGGGGGTACTTAGTCACCATGTCTACCTCAGCCTCCCAAGTAGCTCCTTCAACTAACAGATTTTTCCAAAGAGACTTCATTATTCATCAACCTATGAACCTGATGATTAAGGATTTTAATAGGGACCTCTTCTTAAGAGAAACTGTCTTTTACACCAAACCTTTCTAAGGGAACAACTAATACAGGATCACTAATTCACTTCTTTATCAAGGAAACATAAAACACTTGGTGCACTACTAAAAAGTTGGTTGGCGAAACTAATGCATAGGATACTTTGCCAAAATGTCCTACAATCTCATAAAGACCAATAAAGCAGGGACTATTCGTTTCTAGCTTCTCAAACCTTTTCACCCTTTTCATTAGTGAAACTTTCAAGTAGACCAAATCACAAATGGAAAACTAATGTTCCCTTCTCCTTACATCTCTATGGGACTTGAGGACTTAGTCATCTTATCGATAATAACCCAAATAAAATCTTGTTTTCAAAGAGTACGAGATAATGCTGTAATGAAGTCTATGTTTACTACCTCCTACTTCTAAGTAGGAATGCTGATGTTCTAAAATATGCCACTATGTATCTCGTGCTCAACCTTAACCTACTAGTAATTTAGGCACTTAGCCACAATTTCTAAGATATCCTTCTTCATACAATTCCACCAATAGACTTCTGGTAGGTAAATATTACTGGCTCCTGGGTTAATTAAATATTGAGAACCATGAGCCTATGCTCACATTCAATATTCGAATTTATCTATATACAAAACAAAAAAACTGCTTTTATATCAAAGAACACTATATCTCCCTAGGAAGAAAACCTCAACCTTCTGAGTCTATACTTTTACTTTTAATTTGAGAAAAATAGGACCATTGTCTTTCTTTTCTTTTACCTCTGTTATTAGGGACGACTCCAAACCATTTTTGAATACAATATTACCTTCGGTTGAGTAAACCAATAGAACTCCCAGTCCGTCTAATCTATTAACCTTGCAATATAGTTCTTGTCATACTCTACATAAGCAACATTCTTAATAGATAATCGTCTAAGAGCATAAAACATCTATTTGCTTTGCCCGGATGGTACAAGACACTCATGTCATAATTCTTTAGTAATTATAGACATATTTTCTTATGAAGATTTAAATCTTTCTGACTAAAAACACATTGAAGACTCATGTTATTGGTGAACACATCAACTTGAATCCTATTAAAGTAATTCCTCAAAATCTTTAAGGCAAAAACACTACTACCAACTCTAGATATTGATTCAGTAGTTCTTCTTATAATGTTTGAGATGTCTAGAGGCATATGCTATAACTTTACCCCGATGCATTAACACCAAAAAAATTCCAACCCTAGAAACATCAAAATAAAACACAAAACCTTTCAAGCCCTCAAAAAATGTTAAAATCAGAGCGATAGTGAGTCGAGTCTTCAACACCTGAGAGCTCTTCTCACAAAATTTAGAACACTAAAATTTAACTTTCTCTTAAGTCAACTTGGACATAGGATAAGTAATAGATTTAAATCCATCAATAAACCATTTGTAGTAACCAGATAAGCCCAAGAAACTACAAATATCTACTAGAGAGATGTGTTTAGGACAGTTTCTCACTATTTTGGTCTCTTGAGGATCAACCTAAATGTCTTTGCTGATAATAGTATGACCGAGTAATGTTAATGATTTTCACCAACACTCAAACTTGCTGAATTTAGTGAATAGATGTAAATACTTAAGAGTCTGCAAGACAATCCTCAAATGATCTATGTGTTCATCCTAATTACAAGAATAAATGAGGATGTCATGAATGAAAACTATAATGAACATTTCTAAGTATTACTTGAACAACCTATTCATCAGGACCATAAAAGATATAGGTCTATTTGTTAGTACAAAAGACATAACAGTATATTTAATGTGACCATATCAAGTTCTGAAGGATGTGTTTGGAACGCTATGTTCTTAAACTATGAGCTGATGATATCCTGATCTAAGGTCTATCTTAGAGAAGCAACTTGCACCCTAAAATTGGTCAAACAAGTCATCAATCCAGTGTATGGGACACTTATTTTTTATTGTAAGCTTGTTCAATAGATAGTAGTCGATGCACATTTTGAGAGATCCATCCTTCTTGAGAATGAAAAAAATTAGAGCACCCCATAGGGAGACACTAGGCCTAGTAAAACCCATGTATAGGCCCTTTAGTTTTTCTTTCAATTGTTTAAGCTCATCTGGAGCAATTCTATAGGGTGGAATTGAAATAGGTTTGGTATCTGGGAGGATATCTATTTTGATTTTGATTTTCCTTTGGGGAGGAACTTTGGGTAGGTCTTTTGGAAATTCATTTACCACTGTAACTGACCCAAGAGTTGGGGATTCCAATTTTAAATCCTCAACCCAAATAATATGATAGATACACTCTTTATAGATCAAATTTCTAGTCTTAAGATAAGAGACAAACCAAACCATAGGAGCTGAGGTACTACCCCTCAATTCTAGAATTGGTTCTTTTTGAAACATGAATTAGACTACTCTTATTCAATATTCAATTTAGGAAAATCAAGAGTGAACCTAATCCATACCAAGAATGATATCAAACTCTAACATGTCTATTTCATTATGATCAACTAAGCCTGTTGAGCTACGACTGATTCACCAACTAGAGTAGAGATAGTGAAGAGATATGAAGGGTTTTAAGAGTAACAGTGGAGTATACTGCTATATAGAGAGTTATGAAGGAAAGTGTATCTCTACATCTAATAATGCATAAAAATAAATAAGGAAAACCAATAATGTACCCAAGACTACATCAAGGTAACTCTCCCAATCCTATCCATTCTAAAGGGAATAAAACTTGTTCTAATGTTGTCTACCAGCTGCACTAGATGAGGCATCCTATTGAATCGGTCAACCTATGAAAGTTGCTAATCGGCATCTCTACCTTTCTGAGAAACCACTGGACATTTCCTAATCTTGTGGCATATCTTGCCACACTTAAAGAAATGATCGTTACTATCCATACACTAACCCTTATGGTTCCTACCAAATTTATTACATACTGGGTTGGTATTAACACAACTCACACTAGCCTCAGCCTTAATGCTGGGTGCCCTATAGTGATAATCCTTCCTGAATATGGGTATTGGGGCACTAGCAGAAGATGTGACTAAAACTAATGATTTCTGGAGAAACAAAGAACATTTTATACCATTTGACCTTTGTTGAGAGAAGTTGAATATACCTATGAAACACTATCAATACTCAACAAAATAAGTGTAAATGACAGTATTAGTACAAACCGCTATGTTCCGGTATGGACAATTGATATAATCTATAGAAGATCATATGCTAATATTAATTCAAAACACTATGTATGTAATGGTGATCACGACTTATCGTGGTGTTGAGGAAAACACTAGAACCAATATCATAATAGGATGGACAACACAAAGTATATATGATCAGTACTTATGTAATGTACTTAGCATATGGGGATGCATACAATATATAGAAATAACAAAAATCATGAGGTGAACACGTGTATGATAAATGTATAAAGACTCCTCATTTTCATGAACAAAATTAGAAGTTGAAACATTATAAAAAATAATAAAGGATTATTTGGTAAAACTAGACTCATAAAGCTTTGATTTCTGAAACTAATATACCAGGGGAGTTTCTCGTAACCAACATGCCCCATTTGAGCAACATGGAGCCCAACTTGTAACCAATGCTAGAAAGGTGTTAAATACCTTTCTTGGTTTAAGGAACTATTATTTAGCATGAATTTACTCATGGACCTTCTTATTGAAAAATGGGGCTAATCACTACTAAGAGAACTCCCATGAATACTATTATGACCCGAGACAACCTCCTAGGGTTAACACGATGCTTTGAATCACGAGTGACTCTAATCAAACCCATGGCCTGGAATAATACTAAGAATATAGATAACAACTGATAAACAACACTTATTCAGAATCTAAACTTCAATAATAAAATGAATATCCGAAGAAATCAAATCTTAAATAATTAAATCTGAGACCACATGGTGGAAAACTTGCTATATATCTAAAAAGCCTATACTATGATGAGTTCGTAGGACAAGTCCCCATCTAAATTTACTAACTGAGAACTAATGACAAAGCCAAAATGTACTTAAATGATGACACTAGTCCTAGCATGATTAGGAGTTACAAAAGTTGTTCTTGGTTAAATAATAAGAGATCATACTAGGAGTGATCACGATTCTGAGTGTCCTAAGTTATATTGTATGACAATATAGCATAAAAATGTATGTTCACAGTAATTTGAATATACTGAGTCTGTTAGAGAGGAAAATAACTGATGTAAGATGAATATGTACCATGTAACATGACAACTAGTGTAAGTCCAAATAATGAACATATGTTGTAAAAAGAACTGAATACAAGGTCATCCAAGAATCATTAATTTTAACAGTAAATTATGGAATATCGTAGTTGCTAATAACTGACACACCTTAATGTGAGCTAATTGGAGTCCGACTTGTATTTCTAGCTGCAAGGGTCAGTACACTGCCATGGGTATGAATACCGACTGGCGTGGATCCACTAAAGAGATATTCAAAATGACTAAGATGTAAAGACTGGTCTGAGGGCTGGCCCTTTAGAACAGACAATGGTGTCATATTTTGGGGACATAAGAACTTCTCTTAAATGTCTCAACCAAATAGATGGATGAGCATTCACTCCTACACTAGCTCAGTGCTTGCACTGCTCCCAACTTAACGACATTGATAACTGCAATGCTCACTGATGATAATAATATGATAGATAAAATAAATGTACTCTTTGGAATAATTAAAATAATGAAAATAGTGTAATATAGCATACAAATATGTCATGACCCAATTTGTGATTCATGATGACACCTACTAAACCCTGCTAGTAGGTACACCCACCTTAATCCAAAACTAACAAAATGGTTCGGTAGTAAATGCCCAACATATTCCAAATTCAATGAACACCAGTTAAAATATAAACAAAGTGTTCTAAATAGATAAATAGTCATCATAAGATACCAATCCCACAACCTGGTAGAGCCAACACAAGAGCATCTAATGCTAATAATACAAACCAAAGGACTCTGAATGTATTTAATACATTTGTCTTAAATACTAAACACCGAATAAAAAAATAGAGTGAAAATGGGTGACTCAAACTCCATGGTCTCACCCTATCTATAAAAATCAATCACCTTACGAGCAACGATCAACGACAACAACTAATACTCGAATCTATATCAAAAATATATATATATGAGTAGTGTGAGTACCAAAATAAGGGTACTCAGTAGGCATCATCGACCGACTGAGATTAGGCTACAAGAATTATAACATGCTAGATAACTTAAATAGGTTATGGTACAAAATCAAACTTGAATCATCTTTATCATCACTGCACATAATTATCAAATAAACTGAAATAATAGCAATGACATAATGTAAGGAGATAAAACAAGAGCAAACATAATTAAAAAAATTGGCTCCCATATGCCAATGGGTGGAAAAAGCAAAGAACTCATCAGAATATTCCAAACTACTTGAGAGTAGACACAGGGATAAAATGCTTTATACATGTATCATTTACACTAACCATCACGATAATTCAACCATCGTTTCACAATTTATCTCCGTTCCACGATATACCACTACTAGAAATTTACCAATAATATTCAACAATACACTAACTATTCATTAACTTCCCCTAATCACTAGCATTATTAAACAATTATCCAACATGCTTTTAATGATCACCATTTTATCAACTAGTCATTGATGTGTGAGCATATACTAACACATTTAAGGCTTTTAAATCTAAATAATTGTAAATTCTTAAGCAACTTTTGGTTGTTTTTGACCGTTTTCTTGAGATATTGCAGTTGTAGAAAGGATGGGAGGAAAACATAGGAAAGATGAACAAAATAAGTTAAATCTGGTATAAGTGAGCTAATATGAGTCTGACGGCATTTCTTGCAAGCCATCAGAGATGTGGTAAGCTACCAGAAAATGACGTCAGGAAGAATAGTGAAGAAGAGTTGCTAGATGAAGGTAACGACATTCTTAATATGTCGTCACAAATGAGGTAAGCTCTCAGAGTATTCCATTAGAGTGAGGCAGAACATGGTGAAATGAACTGAAGGTCTGATGACATTTCCTACACGTCATCACAACTCTATTAAGCCGTCAGAGAATATCGTCAGAGTGAGGAAGAACAATGGTGAAAGCATGAATTTTGATGACATATCTGAGATGCCGTCAGAAGCCTAACGACCAATACCCTTTTTTTGTCACCTAATCTGAGCCTAGATATGATTTTGTTATTTTATTTCTTTAAACTTTAGTATAAATAGCAGTTTTTAGGGTTTTTAAATAATCAAGTTTTCATTATTGAAAAAAAAAATTTGGAGAGAGAAACATGTACATTGTTCTCTTTTGCTAATTATTTTTGCGTACTTGCTTATCAACTATTCTTGGGTTTCTAACTTGGGATTCAATTGAATAAGTTGCTTGTTGTTTTACCTCTATTCATAAGTTTATCATTATCATTATGAATTTAATTTATGATCTTGTTCATCAAATCATGAGCGGCTAATTCTATTAGCCGGGATTATGGGGTCCAAGGATTAGGGTTTGATATGATGCTAGGTGTGTAACTGATCCAAAGAGTAGTAGAACATCTTGAAATTCTGTACTTTTAACTGAAATCTAGTGGTTGCAAACATTAGATTATGCCTTAGGTTTTATTTTCTTCTAACGGAGATATAGACTAGAGGACGTGAATTACCAACAGGGACTTGGAAGCTACCAACCTTCTGTTTAATGGTTAATGCTATAACTGGATTAATCTACCTGAGGTAACATCCAATTGGATATAGATAAATTATCTAAGTTTGAGAGAGTTAGATAAGAAATTTTCTGGTAAGGTCGAGAGATAAGTCAGACAGTACGATAGTCAGGGACGTTCTGTTGTTCTACTCATTCCGAGGATCTTTAGCATTACCTAGTATTTGTCAATACCCAAAACCTTTGGTGATCATAACCCTAGTTTTCCATCTATATTGATAACAACTCTAAAATTTAGAAAGTGAAGATTGATATATTGCAAAATTTAAACCCCCATCTTGCAGAAATGATAAAATACCAGTAAAGCATTTCGTAAACAAATTGACGTTCACACCCTATTCCCTGTGGGATTCGACCCTAACCTAGTTGTGTTTTATATTGACAAAGATCGCTTACACCCATTCAAGAGTGTAATTTGAGCGTTATCAAGCATTCTCTATCAGTAGACATCATAAGATTAACCAACATTCTTTTTAATATAATATTTAAATATGGAATATTTGTAGTAATAAATCCGGAATTTGAGTCGGGAATAACTATTATTAAGACTCATAATTAAATCTGTCATAAATATCAACAAAACTTGTTATTGAACCGGCCATCAATATCAATAAGATCAGAATAGAAATGATATTAAATATCAACAAGACTCAAAATTAAACCTTGTCATAAATATAAATAAGACTCAGAATTAAACCGGTCATAAATATCAACAAGACTTGGAATTGAACCGGTCATAAATATCATAGACATCATCATCATAACATTATCAATAGCATAAATAATAACAAAATTAATAGTCAAATTCACCCATATAATTAGTTAGTGTCAACATTACTCATCATTGCCTCAATTGGCTTTTTCAAGCATGTAATAAGCATAAAGGTTCACCAAAACTAGCATGTCATAGCCTAAGGTGCGTCAAAAGTCCACTTCTACTCCTCGAGTTCCATTTTAGGTGAAATCTACCCGAACTAGACATAAGTATATCATTTCACCGTTAGATGTGAAACAAGCCTTAATTTTTTCTAAGATATGGAATTCCCCTAAAATATGAGTAAGTAGGTCAATTATGACTTATTTGAGTACTTAAGTCATTCTTATTCAATGTATGAGGGATGAAGCCGAATTCTTCTAAGAACAGGGGAACAAGTTAAAGGATTCAAGCTTATGGTATTAAAAATCCTAATGGCTCAACTAATCCCAAGTCTTACAATTCATCAAACCAATACCTAAAACCCATCCCAATCAAACACAATATCATAAATACACTATGAAGTATCTCAATCTAACAAGGTTTAAACCTAACCTACCTCAACTTCGAAGAAAGCTCAATAATCTTTTAAACCTTAACTTTTCCCTTTTAATAAGATTCCTCAAGATTCCACATTATCAAAAACACATTCTACTATCAGTACAAGAATATCGATACCCATATTTCACCATTGTGCTTCAGGCCAAAAAATCATGCCAAAACCCTATGTGGGTTTCACTAACAGAAAAACATATTTTTGAGACCAACCCAATATTATGTCAAGCTCATGAAATCAAAACATTCAAAAAGAAATGATCGCTACAAGCCATAAACTCACACTGATGGTTCCTACCATATTTCTTGCCTACTTGGTTGGTACAAATACTGCTCACGCTACCCAAAGCCTTAAATCCGGGTGCCCTATTATGATAATACCTCCTGAACATGTGCAATGGGGCACTAGCAGAAGAAGAGGATGTATATCTAATGATTTCTAGTAAAACTAAGAATGTTTTCCACCACTTAAACTTTGTTGAGAGAAATTAAATCTACTAGTGAGACACTGTCAACGCTCAACAAAATAAGTGTATATGGTATGTATAGGTAGGCATCATAGATCAAATCTTCAGATTAGCATATGGTAATATTAACAAAACACTATATATGTAATGATCTAAATCAACCCTCTAGACACCCCACAATGCTTAGAACTATTAGTATCGCCGGAGCTAACTAATGGCATCTAATGAACACTGAATCATAACCAGTTTAAGCAAAACATAGGTGGAAGATATTAACTCATAAGTCTAAAAAAAATTGAATAAAATAATACCAATAATACCGATATTTGAAAAATGTCTACAAAGTCAAGATAAGCCTCTAAATACTGAAGAGTTACTAGGATATATTCCAGTTGATCCTAAAACCATGAAGCCTTAGATAAAAAAATAGAAATACTAAAATAAAATCATAAACATAGGTACTCATATCATTAGGACTCACCAACTAATGAAAAGTAGGAAATGACGATTATTACTAATTGTGGTACAGCGGATAAAAACCTGAACCAACATCATAATAGGATGAAGAGCAAAAAGTATATGTGGTCAGTATTTATTGAGTGTACTGAGCATATGTAGATGCATGTAATGTGTTGAAATAACATAAATCATGAGGTTACGACATGCATGCTAAATGTATAAAGACGTCTTATTTTCATGAGTAAAAGTAGAAGTTGAAAAATCAGAAACAAAAAATAATAAAGCACTATTTGGTAAAACCAGACTCATAAATCTTTGATTTCTAGAACTAATGTACTTTGGGCATTTCTTGTAACCGACATGACCCATTTTAGAAACAAAGAGCCCAAATTATAACTAATGTTGTAAAGGTGTTCAATACCTTACTCATGGACCTACTATTTGGTAAAAAATGAGGGAAATCACTACTGGTGAGGACTACCATGATAACTGTTATGACCTAAGATTATCTCCTAGGATTAAAACAGTGCTTTGAATCACAAGTGACTGCAAGATAACCCATGGCCGAGCAAAATACTAAGAATATAGATGAAAACTAAGGAAAAATGGTTTGATGGACCCCTGTACTGTGTCAGTTTTGTATGTTTAACACTTCTACTTACATATTTGTCATCTGGACCCCTGAACCCACTAAAAATAAATATTTTAAATACATTTTATGATGTGGCATCCTATATGGCTGGGACACCATAGGAGTGTGTATCTTAGTCTCCTAGCGCTTGTCAACCATAAAAAAAAGGGCCCCAATCGTCAAAAAGGACATTATAAGTGCTTATTCTTCCTCATTTTCTTCCAACACCATTGTTGGAGCAATTTGAGTTTTTTAATCCATTATTCTCCATTTTTTCTCCTTTTTTTGTCCTTTTTTCTCTCTCTAAGTTCTTATCATTTAATTTTTTTCTTGCTGTGTTTGTACTATTGGAAAGTTAATTTTTTATATAATTTTTTGCAACACCATGACAATTCAAATTTGTTATTGTGTACTTTATGCGGAGCTTAAGATGTCAAGAACACCAACCAACCCAAGAAGAATGTTTTGGGCTTTAAAAAATATCAAGTTGGTAATGGTTGTGGATTCTTTCGTTGGGCTGATGAAAATGAACAATATAAAGGCAGACATCAAAGAAAACAAAGACAACAAGGACTGGGAAGACATGGGAGGCATGGAAGACATGAAAGATCAAGCATTAGTAATGATATCACTGTTATCATTATTATTGTCATTCGTTTCTATCTATTGTATTATTTTAGATTGCTTGATCTATGTAGTTGCTATGTGTAATAAAAATGAAATTCAAATTTAATGACAAATACAATTTTTTCAATATAGAAATCTGCAATATATAATGTCTTAATAAGACATCAAAAGGTTTTTCTTAACAACATCTTAAATGAGAAATGCACCAGAAGTCTTAAAAAAATTATCTTAACAACACTTAGGATCAATACAAAAAAAGAGAATTATACTAATGTGTTCCTTGAGTGCTTGTTGTGGACTGATTCTAACTGGATTGAGTGCTTGATGCGACTTCAGTGGTTGTAGATGATTTTTCCTTTGATCTTCTGTAACTCGGTCCTTGTAGATTTCTTTGAGTTACTACAGCTCCACCTTTCCACCTTAGTCCATTTGGTTTGAAACCCAAGTCAATATTAGTTGGAACTGAACCAATAAGTGTTGGACTATGCAACACTCTATCAGTATTTCTAGACTATAAAAATAAAAAAATCAGTTATAGATGCACTAATACCGGTTAAATATAAATTAAACTATAGGAAACTTACCCTCTCTACCACACTGCCACTTGGTCCAAACAGCACACTAAAACAAACTTCTTTTGCCCTGGACTTTTCTACTTAAGATTTGCAGAACCTCTCAAAGTTGTACTAGTCTTTCTCTTTTGGGCACCAACACTACTATTAGAAAATTGAGTTGTAGATTGTGTAGCATTATCACCTACTGCTAAAGTGGTAGTGGGCATCTCAATAGCTGCAAGCCTTATATCAGCTGTTGAGGCACTTGTATGCCACACACCACAAACTGATGCAACATTTGCAGGTCTTCCTGTAGCTCTTTGTGCACTGCGACCATTTACAGGCCTTTCGGCACCTCTTACTGCAGTGTGAGCATTTGCAGGACTTTCTGTAGGCCTTCTGTAGATTGACTTTGTATGTGCAGTCATCTATTCATCTGTTGAAGCATTTATATCTCTCTGAGTAGCAACAACAACAACTGCAGCACTAGTGTTGTCTTGCACACTTGGTTCACTACCACAGCTATTACTGAAATCTTTTTTCTACAAAAAAAATAAGTAAAGATCAAAAACACATTCAAAAAAAGTAAAATTCATCAAAAAGAAAAGATTTAGCAAACCAAACTTGGACATACTTTCTTGTTGTGTCCAATACACTTGCACATAGAACATATCATTTTTCTTCCCTTTCTCGTAGCCTTTCCAAACTTCTTCATAACAGGTTCATCCTTAGCCTTCCTGCTATTTTTACCTAGCCTTCCTGGCATGGGCGTAATCTCAGGTGGCTCAATTGGTAGTCTTGTGCTTCTTAGCCGGACCTTAATATTTTTCATTGGTTGAATATACTTATCATATTCCTTCAGGTATGTTTCCCTTTGATACCGATGATCAAAAAATGACTCCACATTCCATACGTTGTAATACATTGCACTAATTGTGTGTGCATAAGGAATTCCCTTTAGTTGCCATGACCTACAACTACATTGCTTACTTTTCACATTAACAACATGTGTATAAGGTGTATCACCATTTTTAAAGCCTATATCACAATAAACCTCACCTCATACTTGGCTGCATATTTTCCATTCTCCTTGCATAGCCATTGGTGATACATCACTGATCCATTTTTCTGAAAAATCTCTCATTTGAGTAATCCTTTCCATGACTTTGAATCTTATTTCCTCCAACATAGTGATAATTATTTTTAACATAGCAGCTAAAATTCAACTATTGAAAGTCTCACACATGTTGTTCTCAACCACATCAAACCTTCTATGTTCCTTAAAAAAGGCCCTACACCATTCCTCTTTGTTGCACTTGATCAAATCTTCCACAATTCCAAAACCCAACTCACTCATATTATTAAGTTTTTGTTGCAAATACACTTCAAATGGGGCCCTTGCAACTTTCCAAAATTTCTTTCTCCTTTTCTCACCACACTAAACCTACTTCCAGTTGGCCCATATATGTTTAGCATACTATCTATGCTCAGCATTTGGTAGTATATTAGTAAGTGCCAAATGAAGACCCTATCAAAACATGTGAAATAGTAGTTAAACATTACTGACATTATTGCAGCAAACTTAAAAATAAATAACTGAAAAATATAAAACTTCATACCTTTTGCATATCATACATTACTGTCAAGCATTCACCCAAATTTTTGTCAAGTTCCAAATCATGGTTATGCCCCACAGAAACCAAGACCATGTTTCCTTGGTTTCTTTATCAACCACAACCCATGCTACAAGGTACATTTGATTATTTCCATATTTTGAAATACAAGAAAACAAGATACCTTTACATAAACCCTTGAGAAAAGTACCATCTAAACAAATTATTCTTCTACAGACCTCTTTCTATCCACTCTTTAAGGCCCCAAGACAAATGTAAATGCCCATAAACACCTCTTTTCCTGGAATTACATTCTTAGATGTCCTAATAGATATAGTGGTATCAGGATTGGTGGTCCTAAACTATTCAACATAATCATAAAACCTAGCAAAATCTTCAACAAAATCACCAAAATATTCATTCATAATTCATATTTTTGCTTTTCTACAGGTTGTTTTACTCACATACAACCCATAGTCTTTTCTTAAAAGTGCTTGATTCTGATGTAAGTTTATTGATGGATCACTCATTATCCTATCTTTGTAATTCTTACTAATCCAAAAAGGGTTAAACATCTTATTTCTTGTCCTTTTAGAAATCTTGTGTACAGGAAAATAAGTTTTCACAATAAAATTTCCTGTGTTATCAACACTTCCAAGAATAACCCAAGGACAACCCTTATGCTTACACTTTGCCCATACCCTTTCCTTCTGATTAGGTTTCAACTTAAGTTTCACACCTTTTTGAATAGTGTAACTCTATAGTGCCTCTCTAAACTCAACAACATTTAGAAAAACCATATACAACTGAGCATACCTTCTTTGCAGTTTTATCAAAGTAGATTTTTCTAGATGAAGTTCTATGTAGTAGATCTACCACTTCATCATCATCAATAGGATCTCCTCCATCTTCAACACTAATTTGACTACCCGAATCTAAACTATCAAAATAAGGGTCATCACCACCAAGTTTACCTTCATATCTAACCCCCTTGTTCTTATAAATATCCTCAAAACCAGCATCTATACCTACCGGTCTAGATGGTATCTCCTCTAGATTAACCCAAACAACTTTTCTTTTTCTTGTTTTTTAATGTTAGACTTCCTAGCTATGGTGAAATCAACTGAGTATGTTTTGTGCCTTCAAAATAATCAAATATTTCAAAATTAAACATATGTGGGTTTAAAATACATGGAAATTATTTTTTAAAAACTTAATGACGTATTTGGGATTGTGCAATACGTACAACTGAGTAAACCGACAAAGGGTTTAAAAGATTGCTTTTTAGTGGGTTCAAGGGTCAAGATGACAAATATGTAAGTAGAAGTGTCCAACTTACAAAACAGATTAGTACAAGTTTCCATCAAACCATTTTGCTGAAAACTAATAAACAACACTTATTCGAAAGATGAAATTTAATAATAAAATAAACATTCATATAAATCAAATCGTCAATACCTAAATCTAAGATAATAAGATGGACAACTTGCTATAAGTATGAAAAGCCTCTACTAAGATGAGTTTTTGGGAAAAGCCCCTATCTAGCAATATCTATTTGAGAACTAGGAATAACAAAGGAAAAATTTACATAAGTGATGACTCAAGTACTCGTATGAATAGGAGTCACCAAATCTGTGTGTTCTAAAATAGTAAAAGATCATACTAGGAGCGATTAGGATGATGAGTGTCCAAATCTATATTATACGATGATCTAGCACAAAAAAGTATGTTATCAGTACTTTAAATGCACTAAGTATGTTAGAGAAGAAAATAACTGATATGAGATGAACATGGGATATGGATCATGATAACTAGTGTAACACCAAATATTGAACATATCCTAAAAATAGAACTAAATACAAGGTCGTGCAAGAATCTTAAATTTGAACTATAAACTGTGGATTATGGAAGTTACTAACAATTGAGATACCCTAACGTGAGATAACTGGTGTTAAAGTTGTATTTCTCGCTGGAAGGGTCAATACATTGCCAAGGGTATGAACACCAACTGATGTAGATCTACGAAAATGATATCCAAAATATTTAGAACCTACAATGTTTTCACAGTTTGGGGACTTAAGGTGGGCTATTAAAGGTCTCAACCTATTTGATTGATGTCCCTTTATTCGTACATCGACTCGATGCTCTATACTGCTCCCAACTGAACAACACTGATAATTGTAAAGCTCACTAATTGTAATAATATCATAAATAAAATAAATGTAATCTTTGGAAGCATTAAAATCATGAAAACTATGGAATATAGCATCCCAAAGTGTTAAGACCCACTTAACGAGTCATGATGGCACCTACTAAACCCCGCTAGTAGGTAAGGCCAACCATAACTCTAACTAATGCAATGAGTTAATTCAGTAGGAAATTCGTAATATAGTCCAACATCAATGAGCACCGGTTAAAACATAAACAAAGTGTTCTAAATAGAAAACAATCATGATGAGATACCAATCCCACAACCTGGTAGAGCTAGTAGAAGAGTATCTAATTCCAATAATACAAACCAAAAGAGTATGAACAAAGTTAATACATCTGTCTCAATTACAAAAGATTAAATATAAAAGATAGAGTGAATATAGGTGACTCAAACTCCATGAACTTACCCTATCTCCAAAAATCAATCACAGCACAAGCAATGGTTAACAATGACAGCTAGTACTCAGATCTTCACCAAAACGGTGCATAAGTCTAGTATGAGTACCAAAAATAATGGGTACTCAGTAGGCATCATCGATTAATTGAGCTAAATCATAATATAAGAACCATATAGTAAAATATAACTTAAATAAGTCAAGGTACATAATCAAATCTGAATCATCTCCATCATCACTGGACATAATTTGTAAATAAACCAAAATCATCTCCTCCATCATTAGCCTTCATAACATTGACCAACATTATTTATAATACAATATTTCAACATGGAATATATAGTCATAAATTTTGAATTTGAATCGGGAATAAGTATAATCAAGACTCGGTATCAAACCGATCATAAATATCAACAAGACTCGGAATTGAATCATCCATAAATACCAACAAGACTCGAAATTAAACCGGTCCTAAATATCAATAAAACTCAGAATTGAACCAGTCATAAATATCAACAAGACTTGGAACTGAACAAGGCATAAATATCATATCTATCACCATAATAACATCATCAATAACATAAATAACAACATAATTAATCCTCAAATTCATCCGCATAATGACTTAGTGTCAACATTACTCTTTATTGCCTTAATAAGCCTTTTCAAGAGTCCAATAAACATAAAGGCTCACCATAACTAGCATGTCATAGACTAACGTGGGTCAAAAGTTCACTTCTACTCCTCGAGTTTATTTTAAGCGAGCTCTACCTGAACTAGGCTTAAGGTATCTAATTCTTTGTTAGATGTCAAACAAGCATTAATTTACCCTAATATAAGGAATTCCCCTAAAACATGAGTAACTAGGTCAATAATGCCTAATTAGAGTACTTAAGTCATTCTCATGCTAAGCATGAGGGATGAATTCCGATTCCTCTAAGTACAAGGGAACAAGTTAAAGGGTTCAAGCTTATGGTATCAAAAAAAAAAACTAAATACTTCAACTAACCCAAAGTTTTACGATTAATAAAACCAACACCTAAAACCCATCCCAATCCAACACAATATCATAAATATACTATGAAGTAGCTCAATCTAACAAGGGTTAAACTAACTTACCTCAACTCCAAAGAAAGCTCAACAATCCATTTAACCTTTTCTTTTCCCTTTTGAGAAGATTTTTGAGATAGCATGCTATCATAAACACATTCTTGTCATCAATACAAGAATATTGATACACAAATTGCTACATTATGCTTCGGGTCCAATAATCATGCCAAAACACCATGTGAGTCCCATTCACAAAAATGTATTTTTGAGGCAAACCAAACATGATATCAAGCACATGAAATCAAAATCCTAAAAAATGGGTAAAAATAAGAAAACTTTGGGATAAATCAAGCCCTAAGTGATTTAGGGCTTCGATCAAATTTTCAAGAATTTTAAGCATGAATTTAAAGGAATCCTACCTTAAAATCGAAGATATTTGTGAAAATATATGTTAATCGAGCTCCCAAGTCATCCAAGACTTAATTTAAAGTTATCAAACTCTTTTAGGGTTTTGCTTATAAGGGAAATAGTAGAAATGAATAATTTCATGACATTGGGGTCTATTTATATGCATATCAGGTTTTCGGGTGTTGCAATCGCACATGGTAGGTTGCGATCACATATTTGGATGCAGGAGAAGGTGGTGCGATTACAAAAATCCCTTTGTGTAATCGCATTACCTTTCTGGTTGAGGTGCAACACTCTTTTTGTGCAATCAAGCTACATTTATACAGGAAGCTGAAACTTAGAAAATTTCAATATTTTCGCTAAGGCCTCGGGAGTCATTCAGAATCCAAAATACGCAAATAAACTATGTAATTACACTAAATTTTAAATTTTGGATGTAATGGCAAACTTAAATTTTTTATCCGAGATCGTATCAACCAAATGTGAGTACTACACCCAAATTTCCAATTTTCCAAATTTCCGATAAATATGCTCGAAATGAACTCAGATGCATTAGAACCCGAACCAAAGGTCTACCTAGCTTAAAATCATTATTATGGTGCTGCTGGAGCATTCAAGATTTGCATATGAGAATATTCAACTAATTTTTTTGCCCAGTGTCCATTTAGAACTAGTGAAGACTTCTAAATAGGGAATTGAATCTAAAATCTGAAATAACTGCCCGATAACCAAACTATTAATTCTAAAAAGTCATAAATGACTTAGTATTGATATGGAAAAGCTATAACATCAAGAAAAAGATGAAATATAGAATATTATAATATACACTACTAAACTTTCATCCCCAAAAGTGAAAGATAAAAATATAACTGAAGTCTTGAACAATTGAGGATACTGGGACTACATACCCCTCTTGATTTTCCAAGTGGCCTCGTCCATTGGGCAGACTGCCTAACATCACTGCCAAAATAAGCATAGGATCCTCAACAAAGGTCAAATGCTTATACAACTAGACAGAGTCCCATCTAAGTACATGAGAAGGATCGGGAATATATCGCTGCAACATAGAGACATGGAAAACTAGATGAACAACAGCAAAATCTAACGGTAAAGCCAACTCATAGGCTACCTCACTAACTGTAAAGAAAATATAAAAGGATACATCATATCTTAAATTGAGCTTACCTTTCCTCCCAAACCTTATCACCCCCTTTATGGGCAATTCACAGGGGAATACACGATCATTAAGTCCAAAAATTAGGGCACAAAGCCTATGGTCTACAAAGGCCTTCTCCCTACGCTAAGCCGCTCTTAACCTATCCTTAATCACCCTGAATCTATCCAAAGACTCCTGAACTATATCTTTACCATGAGGCCTAACTTTAAAAGTCTAAAACCATCAGTCAGAGTATGACATTTCCTACCATACAAAGCCTTAAAAGGTGCCATCTCGATACTCAAATGATAGTTGTTGTTATAAGCAAACTCTGCCAAAGACAAGTGTAGTTCTCACTGGAATCCAAAGTCCATAACACAGGATCAGAGCATGTCCTTAAGAACCTTAATAGTCCACTTGCACTGAAAATCGGTATGTGGAAGAATGGTTGTTCTTAAATCTACTTACATACCCAACTCCTCCCGAAAGGCTCTCAAAAACCTCAAAGTTAACACAAAACCAAGCTCTAAAATGATAGAAATACGCAAACAATGCAAATGGACTATCTCTAGAACATAGATATGGGCTAATCTTTTTGTACTGAAGGTTATTTGAATAGGAAAGAAATGTGATGACTTGGTCAAATGATCCACAAATACCCATATACCATCTAAACCACGATAAGAGCAAGGTAAACCACCAATAAAACCTATGGTAATCCTTTTCCATTCCTACTCGAGAATGGGAAACCTCTTAGTCAAACTACCTGGTCGCTAATGCTCGTCCTTTACCTGCTGAAAATAAAGGCGATGAGATACATAGTGTACCTCATCTATACCACTCCACCAATTGTGCTATCTCAAATCTCTATACACCTTAGCTCTACCAGGGTGAATAGAATACCTAGAGACGTAAGGCTCATGAAACATCAACTTAATTAAGTCATCAAGTTGGGGAACACGAATACATCCATCAAAACTCAAAATACCCTCAGAATCAATTGTATGCCTTTTGAATTCACCACTCAACACCTGATCATGAGGGATGAAAAACTTATTATCCTCATATAAACGATCACAAATTTGCTCAAATAGTAAGGACCTCATCTCCACACTAGCCCAAAGCCTCCTAGGATCCAAAATATCTAGGCAAACCATCAGGTTAGCTAAATACGAAATGTCTTATGCTAAAACCTCTAAGAATCTTAAATACACGTCGAGCTACCCATACTGCATGCCTTTTGACATAAGGCATTTGCAACCATATTTTTCTTGCTTGGATAATATAAAATGGACATATTGTAGTCCTTAAGCAACTCCATTTGTCTACACTGACGAGCATTAAGCTCTCTCTAGGTCATAAGATGCTGAACGCTATAATGATTGGTAAAGATCTCACAATGCATACCATACAAATAATGCCTCTAAATATTATGCCTAATGACTACTGCCACCAACTCTAAATTATGAGTGGGTTAGTTGAACTCATGAACCTTAACATACATAGAAGAATTAGTAATAACATGACCCATCTACATTAATACACAAACTAGACCAATACCAAAGCATCATAAAACAAGGTGAACCGCTCAACCTCAGCAAGAAGAGCTGAAGTAGGATATGAAGTAAGAAAGTCCTTGAGCTTTCAAAAGCTCGATTCACATTCCTTGGACCATTGGAAAGGAACCTCTTTTTGAGTTAATCAGGTCATATGGTCTGAAATAGTAGCAAAAACCTCAACAACATATCTATAGTAACCGGCGAACCAATGATGCTACAAACCTTAGTCGCAATCTAGGTGGGTCTACTATAATACCTTCCTAGACACCACATGTCCAAGAAATGACATTGACTCAAGCAAAAACTCATACTTGGAGAACTTGGCAAAAAGCAAATGATCTCTGAAAGTCTGGAGCACGATCCTCAAATGTTGCATATTCTTCTCGCTACTACTCGAATACACAAGGATGTCATTAATGAACACAATAACAAAAGAGTCCAAATAAGTCATGAATCTGTGGTTCATCAAATCTATCTATGGAACTGGGTCATTTTTCAACCCAAAAGACATTACTAAGAAATCATAATGTCCATAATAGTCCCTAAAACCTGTGTTTGGGACATTCTCAGCCCAAATCCAAAACTGATTGTAACTAGAATACAAATTAATTTTAGAAAACACAGCACACCCAGAAACTGGTCAATAAAGTCATCAATATGAGGCATAGGATAATGATTCTTCACCATCACCTTATTAAGCTGCCTATAATCAATGAACATACATATGGAACCATTTTTTTTCATAAACAATATTGGATCTCTCGGTGGGGTGGCACTCACTCTAATAAAACCCTTACCAAGAAGATTCTAAAGCTGAGAATTCAGCCTTTTAATCTTGGTAGTAGGCATATGGTTAGGTTCCATATAAATAGGTCAGGTTCGAGGCTCGATATCAATAGAAAACTCAATTTTATGGATAGGAGGAATACTAGACAGGTTAGTATAAAACACATTAGAAAACTTACAAATAACAAGAATAGGGTCAAATGATGGACTCTCCATACTATTATAACAAATATAAGCAGGATAAGACTCGTAACCCCTTAAAATAAGTCCACTAGCACACATATAAGAGATAATCCCCATCGGCTTATTTCTAACAACTCTTTGTCACATGACTGGGGATATACCGAGCATGGCTAAGGTAACGGTCTTTGTAATGAAGTCCATGACCACATAATAGTGGGATAACTGGTCCATGCCAAAAATTATATCAAAATTCACAATACTAAAAATAATAAGATTAACATAAGTATCAACATCACTTTTGGTCATAATACACAATCTGATTACTCAATCCACCACTAAAAAATCACCCAAGGGAGTAGGTAATCACAATGGCATAGATAATAAATTCAATCGTGGTGCATAATAAGAAAAAGTACAAGAATAAGTGGATCATGGATAAAATAAAGCAAGGGCCAATGGTGGCGCACTTAAGTCTCTTCTATAAGAACAATATTCGAAGTCTCAGCCTCAAGTTGAGTAGGTTCTGTTTATGACTAACCCCACCCACTACCTATCAGGGCACCTGACTGACCTTTTGTCTTGCTTATTGAGAACCTCCTTGGGTACCCTGGGAACCACACCTGCAACAATAAGAACTACCTCTAGTTGAGCTATGAATTGCTCTAATTGGGGAAGCACCCTGTGATGAAATGACAATCAACCCACGACTAGGGCATTCACGTACAAAATAATCAAAAGACCAATATACATAACATACCCTCTGGGATGAACCAAAACTAACACATACAGTTGACCAGTAATAGACACCAAAACTAGAATAAATTAAAGACACACCTCTCAAAGACTGACCATTACCCCAACTAGGGTAATAACTATCACTAGAATAACCTCCATAAATGTTCTAAAGAGCTACATAAACTAATCGACTGAGATGACTCTGAGGCTGATAGGATGGATGCAGAGAATACCCATCATGAAAACTACTACCTCTAAAGTAGGGAATACTATGGCTAACACAAAAGCTACCCTGAAGTCTAGTGCTCTTATTATTAACCTCTTAGGCCTCACAGTATATCTCCACCTTAATGCTAGCATGATCCAAAACCTTAAAAAAGACCTACCCACAACGACAAAAACTCTTAGTAGACATTAAATGGGGAGTCTCAAGCCCCTAACAAAATAATAAATCCTCTCATACTCAGTGTCCATAATAGAAGTAGCATACCTATTTAATTTGTGAAATAAGCCTCATACTATACAAATTTCATGGAGCCCTACTCAAACATTGAGAACTGTCCCCTTAAATGATTAAGGCATATACTTTTACTAAAATATCTCAAAGAATTGAGTCGAAGTAAAAGTGGAAGATTTAACTGTCCTAGAATCCATATAACCTTCTCACAAACAATGATCTGACAAGTCTAACTAAAATATAGGGGACTCAACACTATGAGTCTCAAGAAGGCCTAAACAATGAAGCCTATCCTCACAAGTAGACAAAAACACATATGAATCATTACTTAGAGCACCAGAATACCTAAGCGGAGCCAATATAAAGAATCCCCCAATATTTTCTATTTCTCAAAATAAATAGCAGGTTGGGTAACAATTGAATAAGTAACTACTTATTAAGCAATAATGTGTGCAAGCGAAACCTCAACTCTAGGTGCCACAACTACAGGCTGAGTCTCTACCTTAGTAACACTCTAATCAGTAGACTGTGAATCATAAGATGACATACCACAAACTATCCCTAAAATCTTAATCAATCCATCTCTGAGCAATGAAGAGGGAACAAACCGTAATGGGGCCTAGGTTGGTCCCTAGCCTACCGCTGCCTATGGGAGGTGGCCTATCCTGACCCCTTGTTGGGAAAACATCATGAGACTTTCAATAACCTCAATTTCATCCACAAATAGAAGTAGGATCCCAAGGCTCAATCTTAGGACCCTCTTTTCATGCAGTGGTAGCACATGTCCTGGTCATATATGAAAGAGTAAATTTGTAATACCCTAAGTTTTTATAGTTCACAACTCAACCAATGACTCACTTAATGAGTTGTGAAGACTTTACTTTGAGTTATAGGGATAAAATAGTAGCCAAACCAGTGAGGGTTGTCTATGGTTTTTCCTTAATCACAACTAGTACCTAATGAGTTGTAAGAATACTATATGAGGCATATAGTTCTAGTCATAGTCAGACTAGAGAAGGTGCCTACGTTTTTTCCTTGATAATGACTAGACCCTATGTTTCATAATATGGGACTTCAAGTCATATGGTGCGAGTTATAGGATCAATATTAAGGGGTGCCTAAGCTACTTCCTAGTTTGTGACTGGTCATTGCGTACAACTCATAGTCAGAATAGTGTATGTCCCTTGTCTCTGCCCAGACTATAAGTCATTGTGAAAACCCATAGCCAAACTTCACAAGTCATGATATGACCCATCACTACTGGCGATCAATTATGACATGTTTTAGTTAAGAGCCATTTGTTATTTTCTCCTCTTTAAACTCCATATCCACGACTTAAAGCATAAAATAGGCATTGTTTTCTCCTTTCTTAGTTATTTATTAAAATTCATTCCTCTCTTCACTCATATGAAATAATGTTTAGGGTTTATTCCAAGAATGAACCTCCAAAGACTCCAAATTCAAGTTCCCTCCAAAGAGTCAAGAAATTCAAGTATGTCGGGCTTGATCGAGGATAATCTTTCATCCTTGTGCCCCAAAAAATTATTTGTAAAGTGAAATTCATGTGATTCAATTAGGGTTCATGTCCAATTTCCATATTCTTGAAAGTATGACATTATCACGTGAGTTAAAGTTTAGTTTGCCAAGAATTTTCTTTTTCTAATTTTTTTACTTATATAATTTCTATTGTGAGATGATTATTATTATTATTACATGAAGTTTGATAAGTTGATAAAAGACTTTAATTTGAGCATTGAGTTTGATATTTTTTATATGAAGCTTTTATGAAATAATGCATGATTTCAAGTTAAAGAATAAACAATTGAGTGTACAAAAAATTTAACCTTACAAGTTTAATTTTCAAGTATTAGTACATGATTAAAGTTCAATTTGATCTTATAATCTCAAATAAGATATGAAATCCAAAATTTTCCTCATGAATATGACTTAAGAGATGCATAGGTAGTTTTTAGTTTATAAACAAATAAGCTAATTTAAGGAGGATTTCATAAGTATGAGAATTTAAGTATATATTTTTGGAATAGTAATAAGCATCAAGAAGGGAAAGTGAGTTCATCCTATTTCTTAGAAACTACGTGACCCTTTGGGTTTAAGGGGCCTTACTAGAGAGTGTCTCCTCGCCCTATTTAGGGAAGTATTATGATCACTAAAATATATGGTTCTATTCTAATGGAAAGGGTAAAGCAACTCTCCCGAATGTGGGTAAGATATTGGACTCCATCATATCTTACTTGATTTATGTTGGCTATAAGAATCTCACACAAGGAAAACTAAAAGTAAAGATTTTAGAATCTAGGTATGATGATTCACTAAGCTTATCAGATTATGTTTTACTATTCATGCATTATGAAGTTTCATCTCTTAGTTTTATTCATGACCAAGGTGAGTCCTTTTACACTTAGCATGCATGATTTAAAAGTATGTTATTTTCTATTTTGCTTATGAATTCACCCCCATATGCTCAGTACATTCCAAAAGTACTAACCAGCATATATGTCTATTTACTACATTGCATTCTATTAGTGGTTCTGGTGTTCATCCCCAACAACACGATTAACTGCAGGCAATACCTCCTATACACTCAAAAATTAGATTCAACTACCATAACTACATATAGACCCTTTGAATTAAAATGTCTCTTATGCTGAATTTTAGGCTGTCTTCAAAGCACTAGCTTAGGATGTGAGTGAGAGTGTTAAGGGAAATAAGCCATCAACAGTCTTACTATATTAAAATGGTAATTTAGCAGCAACCTTAATTCAAGGTTTTATAATGACGAATCCACCTGAATTCTTTAGGTCAAACGTTGAATAAGGATCTTTAATTCTTCATCGATGAGTTTAAAAAGATTAGATATATTATGCACGTTACTGAAGAAGAGAGTGTGGAATTTGTATATTATCAATTGTAGGGCATTGCTTATGATAGGGTTACAATGTGTAAGAGGGTGATAATGCAACCCTTATGAGTCAACAGGCATTTCAAACTGTTTTTTTTAGATAGTTTTTTTCCTAATAAGATGAAAAAGGCAAAGGTAGTGGATTTTATGAACCTACGGCAAAGCTCTATGTTAGTGAAAGAGTACTACCTTAAGTTCATCTAGCTAGGTAAATGTGCCTCAAAGTTGTTGCCAGACTCTAGAGCTCATATGTGTAAGTTTGTCAATAGAGTGTCTGGTTTATTAGTCAAGGAGTGTAGGACTTCCATGCTTATTGAGGATATAGATATTGCTCGATGACGAATCATGCTCTGTATATTGAGTAATAAAAGTTAAAGGAACAAGATATAAGGAACAAAAGGTCTAGGACTAGAAGATTTGAGTATAGTCAACAAAGGTCAGCAGAGGGAAATTATTTCCTAATTTTGGTTCATTTATCAGCACCTACACCATCCTTATCTAGTGTCTAAGAACCCTGAACAAAGAAAGGGTAGTGGGGTAGAGCTTCGAATTTGAGATATCAAGGTAGTGTGACTGGGAGACCCACTTATCCAGCTTGTGCAAAGTGTGGTAGGACCTATCAGGGTATGTTCTTGATAGGTAAAGATGGTTTTTATGGTTCTGGTAAGATGGGCCATGGATTAAGAAATATTCATATGCTAAGAAAGAAAGTAGAGATATTTGTCCTCAAACTCAGTCCAAAAATTCAACAGATCAGCCAGGCCATCCAACTCCAGCACAGAGTGCATCATCTAGTAATAGTGGAGGTCAGCATCAACATCAGTTTTATACTTACCATTTCATCAATAACAAGAGAGCCCCCCAAATTTTTTCACTGGTATGCTTTATGCCTTTCACCTTGATGTGTGTGTGTTACTAGACCCAGGGTCAAGCCTCTCTTTTATGACCTTACTTATTGCTTTAAAATTTGCAATGAGTGCCAATAGTTTTTCTGAACCCTTCTTAATTTCTACTCTAGTGGGTGACTCAATTATCGCTAGATGAGTGTATAGAAAGTTCCCTATTACAGTCCTTCATAAGGTAAATTTAGCATATTTAATAGAGTTAGAGAACATAGTTTTGATCTTATTCTAGGGATGCATTGGCTCCAAGCATTTAAGCATGAATTAATTAACAAATTGGTATAGTAAAGATTAAGTTTCCTAACAAGTCAGTCCTTAAGTGGGAGGGTAGTTTGGTATCTCCCAAAGACCACTTTATCTCTTATCTAAAACAAAAATATTTAATAGAAAAAATGGTGTATCTGCCACCTAGTTTGAGCAAAATACTTTAAAATGGTATATCTGCCACCTAGTTTGAGAAAAATACACTTAGTTTGAATCCCTAACCATTCAGTCAATCCATGTGGTTAATACTTCTAGAGGTCATCCGAGAAGATCTTCTTGGGGAACCTCCCAATAGAGAGATTGAGTTTTGTATTGATCTTCTTCTCGATAACCAGCCTATCTCTATTTTTCTCTATCATATGGATCTATCCGAGCTTAATGAATTTAAGGAAAAACTCAAGGACCTCTCAAAGAAGGGTTTCATCAGACCTAGTCTTTCCTTGTGGGGTGCTCTAGTTTTATTTGTTCACAAAAAGGATGACACTCTTAAAATATACCTAGACTATAGATAGTTAAATAAGGCCACCATCAAGATTAAGTAACCCATTCCGAGGATTGATGATCCGTTTTATCAACTCTAGGGCGCCCGATGGTTTTCCAAAATTGATCTCAGATTGGGGTATTACCAGTTGAAAGTTAGGGAGCACTACATAATGAAGATGGATTTTAGAACCCGATATGGTCATTTTGAGTTTGTGTTCATATCATTTGGACTAACAAATGCTCCTACAACCTTTATGGATTTGATGAACAAGGTTTTTATGAAATACTTAGGTATACTCATCATAGTTTTTATTGATGAGATACTGGTGTATTGTCTAAGTAAGGAGGAGCATGTTGACCATTTGAGGATAGTGTTACCGGCCCTTAAGGACCATCAACTTTATAAAAAGTTTAGTAAGTTTGAATTTTGGTTGGAGTCTGTTACATTTTTTAGGCATTTTATTTTGAGTGTTGGTATTCATGTAGACCCTCAGGGGACTGGTGTAGTGAAGCACTGTCTTTGACCCATTTCTCAATCCGATACTCAAAGTATTTTAGGTTTAGCTTGTTATTATAGGAGGTTTATTGAATGGTTTTCTTCCATAAATGCACCATTGACTATGTTGACATAAAATAAAGTTTATACGTTCAGAAACATGTGAGAAGAGCTTCCAGTAGTTGAAGATAGGTTGACTTTGGCTCCAACATTAGCTTTCCCGGGAGGCTTAGATAGGTTTGGGGTGTATTGTGATGCCTCTAGAGATGGTTTAGGTTTTGTCTTTATGAAAATGGAATGTTAATAACTTAAGGACCACAAAAAAACTACCCAACCCATTTTTTGGAATTAGCTACGATGGTGTTCACTTTGAAGATTCGGAGTCACTATTTATATGGTGTGCATGTTGAAGTTTTCACTAATCATAAGAGTTGTCAGTAAGTATTTTTGCAAAAGTAATTAAATCTTCATCAGAAGAAGTGGTTGGAGTTGTTGAAGGATTATGATGTGAATGTGGTTTAACATCTGGGTAAGGCAAATATAGTGGCAGATGTGTTGAATAGATTGTTTATAGGTAGTGTCATTCATGTGAAGAATGAAAAGAAGGAGTTGGACAAAGAAGTGCATAGATTAGCTTGTTTGTGAGTATTTTTTCCTGATATAGATGATGGGGGGTAGTGGTCCCATATCGTTTGGAATTATCTCTGGTAGTGAAAGTGAAAGGAAATGCAGTGTAATGATCCCATACTTAGCCTATTATTGGAAGTAGTACAACAACAACAGATGGATGATGTTTTGTCCCATGGATTTTATGGTATACTTCACTATGAAGGTCGACTTTGTGTTCCCAATTTGGATGGATTGAGATCTCACAGTTCAAAGTATTCAATCCACCTTATTACTTGTAAGATGTATCGTGAATTATGAGAAATCTATTTGTGGAATGGGATTAAGAAGGACATAGTAGAGTTTATGGCCAAGTTTCCCAACTGCTAGCAAGTTAAGGTAAAGAACCAGAGGCCTTGTGGTACGCTTTAGGAGATCAAAATTTCTACTTTGAAGTGGAAAGTAGTGAATATGGACTTCATCATAAGGTTTCCTTGTATAGGACGTTAGTAAGATTTAATTTGTGTCATAGTCGATCAAATAACCAAATCATTACATTTTATAACTGGTAAGACTTCCGATACAACGTAATATTGTACCAAGATGTATATTCACGAGTTAAAAAGGCTTCATACAATACCCTTATCCATTAATTTAGACATAGGCACATAATTCACTTCCCAGTTTTTACAGTCATTTCAGAAAGTCCTTGGTATAAAGGTTAAGCTTAATGTTGATTTTCATCAATAAACTGATGGTCAGGCTGAACGTACAATTCATACATTGGAAGATATGTTGAGGGATTTTGGGATATACTATAAGGGAAGCTGGTATGATAATTTACCTTTCATTGAGTTTGCCTATAATATTATTTATAAAAGTAGAATTCAGATGACTCCATTTGAAGCACTGTATGGGTGTAGATGTAGATCAACCATAGGGTGGTTGAAGGTTGGTAAAGTAGCTTTAGTTAGGCCAGACTCTATTCTTGAAGATATGAAAATGGTCTAGTTAATTCATAAAAGGTTTCAAACAACTCAAAGTCTCAAGAAATATTATTCAGATATGAGAAGGAGAGAACTTAAGTTTGAAGTAGGTGATTAGGTGTTCTTAAAGGTGTCACCCTTGAAAGAGATAATGAGATTTGGAAAAAAGGAAAAGATTAGTCCCCAATTTTTTAGTCTGTATGAAATATTAAAGCATTTTAAAGAAGTTGCATATGAGTTAGATCTCCCACCAAAGTTAGCTGCTGTCCATCTAGTTTTGTATGTTTCAATGTTAAAGTGCATTGGCGACTCGTCCCTAGTATTCCCTATTATATTGGAATCAAGGATAACTTTTCCTATGAAAAAATCCCAATCAAAATTCTTGATAGGCAATTCCAGAGGAAAAGTAATAAGAATGTGGTGTCAATGAAAGTTATTTGCAGAAACCAATTGGTTGAGCGAGCTACTTGGGAAGCAGAGGTAGAAATGATGACAAATTACCCACATCTCTTCTCTTCAAATTCAGTCCCTACTAGGGGTAATTTATTTCTGTTCAACAAATTCTTTGTCTCAGACCATCTAGTTATTTTCATGTCATATCATGCATTCTTGAGTTGTTGGGCACACATATCAGTTATAAGTTTAGTTATCAGCTCAGTGTGGAAATTTTAGGTTTTCCCCAACTCCTTATCCTACATAGTTCTCATTCAAGGATGAATGATTCAAAAGGGGAGATATTGTAATACCCTAAGTTTTTGGAGCTCATGGCTTATGCAATGACCCACTTGAGGAGTTTTGAAGACTCATTATAACTCATGGGGCTCAAATCTTAGTCAAGACAGTGAGGATTGTTCTTGTTTCTTCCTTTATCACGACTTGTACCCGCTGATTCGTAAGGACACTATACGATTCGTATAGTTCCAGTCATAGTTAGCCCTGTGTAGTTGCCCAAGTTTCTACCCTGATAATGTATGGACCCTATGAATAGTAATTTAGGACTATGAGTCATACAGTGCGAGTCATATGATCAATAGTGAGGGGTCAATAAGCTACTGCCTAGACTATGACTAGTCATTGCGGGTCATAATAACCAAGTACGAGTCGTAGCGTATGACTCGTAGTCAGACTAGTATGTATGTCCCTTGTCTCTGCCTAGACTATGAGTCATTGTGATGACTCGTAACCAGACGTCACGAGTTGTGATGTGACCCATATGACTAATAATTAATTCCTGCATGTTTTGAGTTAGGGCCTTTTAGTGTTATCTCCTATTTAAACTCTGTATCCATGATTTAAAGCATCAAATATGCATTATTTTTCCCTTTTTTAGTCTGTTAAAAAAATCATTCCTCTCTCTACCCTTAAGAAATAAGGGTTGGGTTTCTTCTCTGAATTTACCTTCTAAGGATCCATATTTAAGTTCCCTCCAAGAAGTGAAATAATTTAGTTATGTAGGGTTTGAGCGATGATAATATTTCTTCTTTGTGCCTCAAAACATTGATTTTAAAGTTGAATTCATGTGATTTCAGTTAGTGTTGATGCCCAACTTCCATATTATTTTAATTATGATCTTATCATGTGATTTAAAGTTTAGTTTACTCAAGAATTTACCTTTACTCATGTTTTTACTTACATGATTGCTATTATGAGATGATTTTCATTATTTTGACTTAATTTTAGATGAGTTGATAAAATACTTAAATTTGAGCGTTGAGTTTGATATTTTGATATAAAGTTTCTATGAAATAATGCATAATTTCAAGTTCAAGCATAAGTTGTTGAGTTCTCAAGAAGTTTAAGCTTATAAGTTTAATTTAAAAGTATAACTACATGATTAAAGTTCAATTTGATCTTATGATCTCACATAAGTCAAGAAACCCACAAGTCTCCTCATGAATATGATTTAAGTAAGAGAAACATTGTTGTTTTTTAGTTTATAAATCTATATGCTATTTTAAAGTGGATTTCATTTGTATGAGCATATAAGCATATATTTTGGGAGTAGTATTTAGCACCGAGAAGCTAACGTAGGTTTAGTGCATCCTATTTCCCAGAAACTATGTGCACCCGTAGGTTTAAGGGACCTCACCTAAAAGTGTCTCCTCACCCCATTTAGGTTAAGTATTGTGATCACTATAAGTTAAGTTTCTATTCTGATGGAAAGGGTACAACAGAGCTCCCCAACATGGGTAAGATATTGGACTCAATGATAGCTCACATGTTTTATATCGGTTATAAGAATCTCCAACAAAGAAAACTAAAAGTAAGGATTTTAGAAACTAAGTGTGATGACTCACTAAGATTAGCAGATTATGGTTTATTATTCATGTATTATGACATTTCAGGTCTCAGTTTTATTCATGACCAAGGTGAGTCCTTTTGCACTTAGCATTCATGATTTGAAAGTATGTCAGTTTCTATTTTACTTATGCATTAACCCCTTTATATTCAGTACATTTCAGAAGTACTAACCCTCATATATGTATATGTACTACATTGTCTTATATTTTAGGTTCTGGTGTTCATCACCAGCAACACGATTGACCGCACATACCGAAATTTGGTGAGTCCTCATAGTCAGAGGACCAAGTTTATGAGAAATTTTAGATATCCAGTACTGTTATTTTTTGTTATTTACTTCAGTTTGGGATAGGTGGGATCTTCCCAACGACTCTCGAGTCATAAAATTAGAGGCTTCTCAGACTACGTTTCTTTCAATTTACTTAGATTTGGGGGATTTCTAAGTTACGAGTTTGAATTAAGATAATAAATTGTGTTTGGTCTCTGCTTGATGTTTTCTGCAGTTATTATGTATGTTTAAGTTTACATTTATGATAGTTCAGTGTGAGGTAAATATCATGGGTTAGTTGGGAATATTAACAGTGTTAGGGACTGTGTGACAAACAGGGGGTACTCTCGAGGCATTACAAAAGTCAAAGGAATACTTCTACACACAAACTCAGACGCTTAGCACGATATGAGTGAAAAAGTGAAGAAATCCTAAGAATGTCCCATAGCCTCCAAAAAATAGTAAATAGATGTCAACGTTCTAATTCGCAGGACTCTACTAGATATTTACTCTTGTATCAACAATACCGGTGAAAACTACGCTCTACGGCTAATTTGTCAAACCTCGATTTGCGAGTCATAATGGCACCTACAAAGCCTCCCCAGTAGGTAAGCCCAACCATAACCCAAAGCTAACAAAATGGGTAATTAATTATGAAATTCCCAACATAGTCCAAATTCATGAACACAAGTTAAAATATAAGCAGATTGTCCTAAACAGATAACAATCCCACAACCTGGTAGAGCCAGTACAAGAGCATTTAATGTCAATAATACAACCCAAAGGACTCAGAATATAGTCAATACATCTGTCTCAAATACTAAAGACTGAATATAAAAAATAGAGGGAAAATAGGTGATTCAAACTCCATGAGCTCACCCTATCTCCAAAAAATCAATCACCATACGAGCAATGATCAACAGGGATAGATAGTACTCGGATCTGCACCAAAAAGGTGCAGAAGTGTAGTATGAGTTCTACAATGATCGATACTTAGTTGGCATCATCGGTTGACTGAGTAAAAGTATGATATAAGAATGATAAAGTCCAAGATAACTTAAATAAGTCAAGGTATAGAATCAAACCAGAATCATCTCCTTCATCACTTCACATAATTAGCAAATAAACCAAAATAATATCAATGACAAAACGTAAAGTGATATAACACGTTCAATCATAATTACAAAATTTTCTCCCATTCTCCATTTGGAGAAAAAGTAAAGAACTCATCGCAATATCCCATTTTAATGGAGAGTACACACAAATATAGAATGATTTACGCATGCACCATATAAACTAACCATCACCATATTCAACCATCGACTCACACCTTATCAACTTTCAGCATTATACCACTACTAGCAATTTACCAACAAAATTCCACAATACACTAACTATTCATTAATTTTCTCTAATCACTAGCATTGTTCAATGATGTTGGGCGTATTTATACGTCTAAGCACCATAACTTACCAATGTTTTAGCTAAGTTTTGAGGATAAAATACATAATTCTAGCACTTTTAGTCTATTTTTAGTTAAGTGAGCTGACCTATATGATTAGCATGCTTTTCAGGTACTAATGAGGAAGATTACAGCACTTTGGGGACCTGTGGACAGCAAAGGAAACTTCACATAAAACGAAAAGCAGCTTTTGGACTGAATGTGATGTATGGGAACTCTTTCCCGGGAAAACTCAATATTTTTAAATAGTTAAGGATGCAGTAGCAATTTATTAGAGAAGGATGTTATTAAAAGCCTTATGGTTGAATTTTTAGGGATGATTGACATTCTGTATTATTTTGAAAAACAAGAGAAAGCGGCTTACCTTGAGGACGGAGAGAGAGAGAAACGCTTTTCTCTCTTATTTTCGCTATTCATCTTTACCACAAAGATCGTTCTAAGTTCTGGTATGATGAATATTTCTATTGTGATTTTTGTTTTATTCATCAGTAGCTAAGTTTATTTGTTAGGGTTATGGAAACCTTGTAGTATACTCTCTATTGCTATGGGTTTTTGAATTTATGATGTGTTAATCCACTTATATCATTACTCTCTTCATTTTGAGTGAATTTTCGTGGTTGCAAACATAGGGAATATGCCATTATAGCAATAACTTGTTGGATAGAAAAGTTACTGTTTGGAAAAGAGAGTGTGACAAGAAAATAGGGTTTTCAACCTCTATTTTACACATTAATACCTTAGCAGGATTAACTTCTTGGAGAGTTCGTATGATTGGTTGTACACTTTGGATTCGAGAGAACTAAGGTGAATAAATCCTTGATGGTTAAGAAACACTTGGATTTGGAATTAGAATACATCTCTCTACAAGTGCATGGATGTATAAAATCCTTATTACTCATAGTTAATAGAGAAGTAGAAGCTACAAGGTGGACATAACCCTAGTTTGTCATTCTCTGTGATCAAATATTATTACATATATCATCTCATCGTTACACTGATAATATTATTGTGCACCTACACTGAAACCCCCTTACCTTGGAACCTTCGATCAACAGTCTAATAATAATCGCAATACTTAGTGATCATAGTATTCCCTGTGGAATTCGACACCCAACCGAGTTGGGTTTTATATTTGACAGCGACCGCTAGCACTTTCTAACGAGAGTTGTAATTTGGGCGTATCATTCAACAACTTGCTACCATACAAGCACTAATGACCATTTTATCAATTAGGCATCCTCTATCATTAACAATCATAACATTGACCAACATTGTTTTAATGCCATATTTAAACATGGAATATTTGTAGTCATAAATTTGTAATTTGATCCAGGAATAAGTACAATCAAGACTCGTAATAGAACCGGTCATAAATATCAATAAGACTCCGAATTGAGTTAGTCATAAATATCAACAAAACTCAGAATTGAACCAGTCATAAATGTCAACAAGACGCGGAATCGAACTGGTCATAAATATCATATCTATCATCATAATAACATCATCAAAAGCATAAATAACGACAAAATTAATCCTCAAATTCACCAATATAATAATGTAGTGTCAACATTTCTTATTATTGCATCAGTAGGCCTTTCCAAGAGTATAATACGAATAAAGGTTCACCAAATCTCACATGTCATAGCCTAAGGGGGGTCAAAAGTCTAGTTCTACTCCTTAAGTTCCATTTTATGCAAAATCTACCCCATCTTGGCTTAAGGTATCTAATTTCATCTTTAGATTTCAAACATGTCTTAATTCTCCCTAAGATAGGAAATTCCCTTAAAATATGAGTAACTAGGTCAATTATGCCTAATTTGAGAACTTAAGTCATTCTCATCCTAAGAAAAGGGATAAAGTCCAATCCTCTAAGCACAAAGGAAAAAGTGTAAGGATTCAAGCTTAAGTTATAAAAAAAGAAGGCTCAACTAACCCAGTCTTATAATTAATCAAACCAAAACCGAAAACCCATCCCAATCCAATATAATGTCATAAATATACTATGAAGTAGCTCAATCTAATAGGGGTTAAACCCAAACAATCTATCACGGCCCAAACCAGGGGTTGGCCGTTATGGGTATTTCAAGTCCTATATGCACCGGCTATCACCCGCTTCACCCAACTAAGCCAAACACACCACGCCCCAAGGTTGGCTGAATTCCTAACATATAATAAGATATGAGGTTATCAATTTGAAGACATTATATTGAATCTAAAACCAAAACAAACCATCCACAACCAACGAACCAACCAATACAGTACCAATGTCAATACTAATACAAATACTTGTACCAATACCGACATCGCCTATGCCCACAATAATCCGACATAGACTCTAATCAATACCAAAGAATTTTAAGTTGGGATATACCTCTGAACATAGACAAAACAAAGACCGAAGGAATAATGAAGTCATAAAGAAATCCAGAGCATAAAATTGAGTCCTCCAAAGTATGGAAACTCACCACTTAAGTCTGACTCAAAAGTTGTCCCCAAATCACATAGTTAATGAGAAAGAGGAGCAGAAGTATGACCAATTTCTATATCACGTGGATATACTACATCCATAGATGGTTAGAAGGGTGAACACTAACATATATCTAGGGCATACAAATAATGTAATGATACGATCATTAGTTTAAAATCATTCAAAAGCCAACACACATTATTAAAATCATATACATAAATAAATATATCACATGTCAGTATAAGGAAAAGGACGTAACATGATTTTCAAAATGTTAGCTTGGATTGTTGGGATGGCCCAAACCAGGGCCTTGTCGTAAGAGGCATCTCAAGCCCAACAAGGACCATACATCACCCTGCTACCGAATCCAACCAACCAGCATATACCTTAATTCGGATAAATTCAGAACATATAAAAAAAGGGTGATTAACAACACAAATACTTTGGGATAGGTCAAAGATCATGACCAACCCGTAGAAGTCTAACTGTCCAATGCCCAACCAACAACCATAATAAAACAAAAATAATAACAAAGTCCATATCTATACGATAACGTACCTAAGTCCCCAGTTTGTCCATATAAAGCCTCTAAAAGAAATCCAAGAATATCTAGTCTGATATGCCCCTAACAATAGAGAAAACCAATGTCCAATTCAAAACCAATAATGACATAAGAACACTCAAAGCAAGAAATAGAGCCTTTCAAATTATGGAAGATCACCACTTCAAATTAACATAAGTTCTTCTCGAATCCAATCAGTGAGTAGGAGGTGTAAAAATATGACCAACACTTGCATCACATAGGGATATAGCATCGAAGATGGTTAGTAGTTTTAGCACTAACATATAACTCAAACAAAAGGAAAAAAATAATGCCAACACTTCAAATTCAACCAACCAATTCTTACAGCTAATGTAAAATATACATATACATATATACCATGTTGGGGTAGGGAACAAGATTAGCATGGACTTTGAAAACCTTAACCTTGATTATGTAGCACGATCGTCATGAAATAAAGAACCCATGGGCTGTACGGGCCCAACTCTCCCTTAGCTGGAAGGGCCCCAGTGTGTAGCCGCACGAACCAGAGAATATAAAAAATCCCATATGCCTATATGGGGGATTTGAACCTTCCATCATAATCAAGGTGACATAAGCACCAATAACTGTATTATTGGGGTCTCAAACCTCCCATTCACATATTCATTCGGGGGACTCAAACCACCTGGTCATAAAGACACCTGCACCGGCTAGCACAATCTTCAGTGTTAGTTCTTTTGACTTTGATTTCACGGCCGGCTACACATCCCAGTTTTAAAGCCTAATTTAAAACTAACATTTCACATACACAACCATTAAGCAAATTGCATACCAAAGGCTCGTCGTTGGTTTCGTCATACCAACACCACTTGCAAGCAAACAATAGGCCATTTACCATTATCAATTAACCAATCATTCATTTGAATTTGGGACTCGAACCCATTATCTAACAATGATAGTGATTCAATTCAAAGTTAAGGGAGTTAAACCCATTGTATAACAAAGACATAGATCAATTTAATGTTCTGGTACTCAAACCACTTTTAGCCGATTAAACAACAAAGGTAACCATTTAAATCATTACAAGGAAAATAAGGCCTTTACAAAACCATTTACAAAATTAGGATGCACCATTTGCTTTTTCTTTATTTCAACAGAATGATATGAATACCTAATGCACAAACACACCACCATTCTCAGAGTCCGTGAGACAAACTCCAAGACTAGCTAAATGGTGAATGTCCTTTACCAAATCCCACTTAACCATATCCACATAAGCTTAACTCCCCATGGACAATCTGATAAGTGTATTGGCAACTACATTAGCTTTACTTGGATGGTAGTGAAGACTCATATCATAGTCTTTCAGCAACTCAAGCCACCTCCTTCGCCTAAGATTTAAATTTTTCTTAATAAACAATTACTATAGGCTCTTGTGATCAGAAAAGATGTTAACATGTACCCCATAGTAATAGTGATGCCAAATCTTTAATGCAAAAACCATGACTACCAACTCCTAATCATAGGTAAGGTAGTTCTTCTCATGAACTTTTAATTGCCTAGAAGCATAGACCACCACCCTACCATATTGCATCAACACATAACCAAGCCCAATACAAGAAGCATCACAATATAATACAAAGCTCTCATTTCCTTTGGCAGGGTCAAAACTAGAGTTGAAGTCAACTTATCCTTAACCTTCTAAAAACTACCCTCAAACGCATCCAACCATAAGAACTTGACCTTCTTCTGGGTCAACTTAGTCAATAGGGAAGCTATAGTAAAAAAAATTCCACAAATCTCCTATAGTAATTTTCTAAACCCAAGAAGCTCCAAATATTAGTTGAAGTCATGGGTCTAGGCTACTTACTAACCACCACAACCTTTTGCGGATCTACCATGATCCCTTAAATATAGATAACATACCTAAGAAAAGTCACAGCCTTTAACCAAAACTCATACATAGAGAACTTGCCATACAAGAGTTGATCCTTCAAGGTCTGCAACACCGCATGGAGGTGATTGACATGATGCACCTTACTCTTAGAGTAGACAAAGATGTCATCTATGAAGACAATGGCAAATAAATTAAAAAAACTGATGGAGTACCCTATTGATCAAATCCATGAATGCTGCTGGAGCATTAATCAACCTAAAAGACATAACTAGGAACTAATAGTGACCATACTGGGTCCTGAAGGCAGTTTTAGGGATATCTACTTCCCTAATCTTAACCTAATGATAACCTAACCTAAGATCAATCTTAGAGAAATACTTCACCCCTTGAAGCAGATTGAACAATTCATCGATCCTAGGAAGAGGATATTTATTCTTTACAGTCACCGTATTGAACTTATAATAATCAATACAAATTGAATGGGAACTATCCTTCTTATGCACGAACAACACAGGTACACCCTAAGGAGACACACTAAGATGGATGAAACCTTTATCTAAGAGAACTTTTAATTGCTCCTTAAGTTTATTCAACTCGGCCAGAGCCATCTCATATGAAGGGATGGAAATAGGATGAGTGCCCATAACAAGATCAATCCTAAAATCAATTTTCCTATTGGGAGTAGTACCAGGAAATTCATTCGAGAAAACCTCAGGAAACTCATTAACCATAGAAATGGATTCTAGGGAAGGACCTTCTAAGTTAGAATCTTTAACCCAAACCAAATAGTACAAACACCCTTTGGAAATCAACTTTTAGGTTCTATGATTTGAGATGAACCTCCTCTTAGGAACTAAATAACCCCCTTCCCATACAATGACCGATTTATTAGGGAATTCGAACATGACCTTATGAGTCATACAATCTATGAAAGCATAGCATAATACAACTTATATATCGCTAATAAGATATCAAAGTCAACCATATCTAACTCTATCAATTTCATAAGAAATTATTTACCTCTAATAGATACCACACCCCTATAGTTTTATTAGCAATCAAAGAGTCACCAACCGAGGTAGATATAGAAAAAAGATTAGAAATAGACTCAGGATCAAAGATAAAATACATAGCCATAAATAAGATCATATAAAAAAGAGTAGACCCTAGATAAAGTAAATAATACACATCATGAGAGAAAAGTTTCAACATACTAGTATTTCTCACAGAACCTATTGTTCGACCGCCCACAAAATCTATAAGAAGGGTGGGATAGAGTCGAGTGATCCCCACCATTTAAAGATCGGGCACCCTATTTTTAGGACCCACCATCATGCTGAGATCGACGATCACCTAATGACATGGGGTAAGGAGCACTAGCTGAGGAGAAAGAACCAAAACTCCCCCATTTCTTCTTTATCCACTTACCACTATCTCTTTTACTTATCTTAAAAGGCCTAAATTTCTTTCCCTGTCTCTCACTAAACATAGCCTGCTTAATTTTATCTTCCTCCAGTTAGTGCATGTACATGACCAACCTAGAATATCCTTGTTCTTAATTAAAAAATAGCCTTACTCTTAAGGATCAACTTATGAGATAGTCCTGAAGCAAACTTACACATTCTATCCCTCACGCTAGAGACAAACTCAGGTGCATACCTAGATAGCTAATGAAATTTCAAGGCATACTCTTTGACAGACATCCTACCTTGCCTTAAAATGACAACCTCTTTTGCTTTTTCCTCCCTCAACCCCTTACGAAAAAAGTAGTCCAAGAAGGCCCTAGAGAAGTTCTCTCACAAGGTAGAACTAGTATCTTTACCCCTCAACTGTTCCCACTCTTTGTACCATTTGTATGCTATAACTTTTAATTTATAGGCAGCAAACTCAACATCTTCAACCTCTTAATCATGCATAATCCAAAACATCTTATCTATTTTATCAATTAAATCTTAAGGATCCTCCTCAATCTTTGTACTATTAATCACAGGAGGATGCAATATCATGAACTGGCCAACCGCTCTGGCCTCAGAAGATGAAGTAACATGAACTCCACACTTAGAATGAGAAGCTACCAACTGATTCAATAGGTTAATGGAGTAATGGAACTTAGCATAAGTAAACTCCCCTTAAGGTGACTGAGTATGATTATTGCCCTCAAATTAGGATCATTAGGGACAGGTGGAACATCACGAGGATAGTCAGATGAAGTGACCATTGACCGGGTCTAGACTCTAGAAGTAAAGTGTGTCCTATCTATATTGTCCCTAATTGGGACAGAGGAGTTTGCATGAACAACAGATCTTTTTAGCGTCTTTATCTGAAAGACAGGTTAATGGAAATAGAAAGAATCCAAGACCTTAAGATCTATAGCTCGAAGTAAGACAACAAGAAAGTGAAACATTCCTCAATGTCTCATAGCCTCTCTTTTATGAGTGTGGAATACTACATAATGGTAAAAGAGAATCTGCTTGACATGGCTTTGTGGATACCCAACTGACCATAAACCTAGCTCTGATACCTACTTGTCATGACCCAAACTAGGGCCTTGTCATAATAGGCATCTAAATCCCAACAAGAACCAAAGATCACACTGCTACCCAATCAAACTAACCAACCTATACCCTGAGTTGGATAAACTTTAAACATATAACTAGATAGGTTTATTAACTACACAAGGACTTTGGCATAGGTCCAAGAACATGAATAACCCAAATAAGCCTAACCATCCCATGCCCAACAAACAAACATACCAGAACCAAAATATTAACAAAGTTCGTATTTATAGCATAACATACTCAAGTCCATAGTTTGTCAATACAATGACTCTAAAAATCAAAGAATATTTGGTCGGGACATGCCTTTGACCATAGAAAAAAGCAATCTCCAAGTCAAAATCTATCAGGACATAAGAAACCTCAAAGCAAGAAATGGAGCCTTCTGAAGTATGGAAGTTCACCATTTAAAGTCAACACAAGTTGTTCTAAAGTCTAATCACTGATTAGGAGGTGTAAGAATATGAACAACACCTACATATCATTGGTATACAATGTCAAAGATGGTTAGTAGTTTGATCACTAATATGTAAATCAAGGATAAGGATGAAATAATTCCAATAGTTCTGATTCAATAAACAAATGCATATAATTAATGCAATATATTCATATAGATATATACTATGTCAGGTTTGGGAAAAAGATTAGCATAAGATTTGAAAACCTTAACCTGGGCTATGTAGCATAACCATCATAAACAAGGCACCCACGGGGTATACGGCCCTATCTCTCCCTTAGTTGGAAGGGCCCTAGTACGGCACCCGCATGACACAAAGAATATCAAGAACCATATATGCCTCTATAAGGGACTCAAACCTACTTGATAATCAAGGTTACTTAAATACACATACATGTATTATGGGGGACACAAACCTCCAATTCCAATATTTATTTGAGGGACTTAAACCATACAATTACATTAAAGCCTGCACCAGCAAGCGCAGTTTCCAGTGTTAGTCCTTCAGACTCCACTTTCATGGCCCAACTACACATCCCACTTTTAAAGCCCAATTTAAAACTATCATTTCAAATAAACAACCATTAAGATAATTACTTACCAAATGAACTTCATTGGTATCGTCATACCAAGAGCACTTGCAAGTGTACAACATGCCATTTACCATTATCAATCAACCAATTATTCATTTGACTTTATGACACTAACCCATTGTCTAACAAAAACACTTATTCAATTCAATGTTTAGGTACTTGAACCCATTGTCTATCAAAAACATAAATAAGTTTAATGTTTAGGGACTCAAACCCTTTTTAGCTAATTAAACAACCAATGGTAAAAATATAAATACTTACATGGCCAAAAAGTCCTTTACAAAACCATTTACCAACCATAATATTCGTTAGACCAATTCGTAAGTTCAAAACACCATTAATATGTGACTAGTTTATTCTCTTAGGCATTTTATCAAATACTTTGAGGGCATACCATTACCAAGGCAAAAAACAAAGTAAAGACTATCAAGTTTAGGGTAACCCATGATGCATTTGTTAAACCAAAATTATCAAGAACCCATATGTGCAAACAATCATCAAAAACATGTATAAACATAAGTTAAACAAAGAATAAGCAATACTCAACCATATGAAACAAAACCCTTAATATTGGTTTTCAAAACCACCATTTATGAATCATAAACATGCTTTAAAAGAAATGATATTTATAAACTAAAAATGAGGGAAGAGTCATATGCCTTATTCATGGAGATCCATGGAAGAAACTTGACTCTTGAGACTCTATATGAACACCTTTGAAGAACCCTAGCCCCAATTTCCTTGTGAGAGTTTACAGAGGATTTAGATGTGTTTTTATCTTTCACCGTATGTTATAAAAGGCCACAATATGTTTTAATATGTGGGGACTTCTGTGTTTTGGGGAGGGAAATGTCTAAAATGTCCTCATCTTAAAAGTTGTAAAACATGCACTACAGCATATGACCCCTGCTAAATCCTACACAAACATACTAGTGGTACACACCAATCATATCCTAAGGATCATATTGGACTTTAATATTGTCCAACATACACGTCCTTGGTATTCTAGCTATTGATGATACATTTTGCATATTTTTCTTAAGAAAATTGTGAGTTTTAAAGAAACTAAAGTTGTATTTAATAGTAGATTTGAGTGATTTCAGGTTGAGGAGTCAACTAAAGAGTAAACTCAGGAAAACAGTAGATATAGGTCAATGACGGCCCAAATGGAAGACCATCAGTCATGCAACAGACTTCCAGGTAGACCATCAGAACTAAATAGATGGTTCCAACTGGAAGATCTATGCGACGGCGCAAGTGGTGGACCATCAGGCTTGTGGCAGACCATCAACTTTGACTTTTGATAAAAACAGAATGTATGATTTTCAAAAGCTTGAGCGAAAGGCCGGGCGACAGACCATCAGACGATCGACGGCCCACCAAGGTAGTTGTTATACTTAAAAAGAATGTAAGATTTTAGAAGCCTAAGCGACGTACCATACGATAGACCATCATACTATCGATGGTCCACCAAGTTAGCCATCAAGTTTAAGCAGAACATAATATCCTAGGACACTCAGTGATGGTGCATGTGATGGGTCGTCAAGACTCCCGACGAACCATCCGTTGGACCATCACTTTGGATGCGGGTTTTATAACTTTGAATTTTAAATCCTTTTTGAGTGGGGAATATATAAATGCCCAAGTTTAGGTTTTATTATGTATCTTTTATCTTTTATTATGGGTTTTCCATGCTGAAAATATATTGTTACATAGTTTTTCCCTAGTATTTATTGGAGATTTATGGATCTATATTCCTTTATCCTATTTTCTATAGAATATTGAAGAACAACAAATGTGACCTTTTGTAAGTAAACATTGGATTAACTTAAGAATAACACAATCATTTCTTCTATTTGTTGAGTAGAAATGTGTGTCTTAGCTCTCATAACTAGGGTTATGGGAGCTTTGATTTGAAAAGCTGATTTTGGGTTGTGAATCTAATAGATTCCCATGACTAATTGATATTTCATATATTCTTCTTCACTTTAATAACTTCTTTTTGTTGAAACTTTAAAAGTAAGCCCAAGAACAACACTTGTTCAAATATAAAAGTGCTTTTTGGGAAAATAAAGGGTTTACATAAATCTAAAGGTTGTAACCTTTGGATAGAGGGTAGATGCCTTAATCGGATCAACCCATATGAGATTATAGTTGAATTAATACTATATTCCTTATGTTTGGGAGAATTAATGGATAAGTTACTCATTTCGGGTGAGAAACTAATGGGCAAACCATAGAATTCAATTACTCTTGCAATAAAAATTGTTCATTGAAATTCCACAATAGTTCACGACCCTAACTGCTTAAGCATCTTGGTAACCATAAATCTAGTTTGACTTTTCTTATGAATTACTACTAGTAATATAACCTACAGATAGATTATTTTCTATGAAAAATATTTGAATATAATTGATAAATCAAACTCCCCCTCTATTCTGGAACCTTCGATCAATAGTCTAGCAACAATCACAATACTTAATGAACATAGTATTATTCCCTGTGGGATTCGAAAACCAAACCAGTTGGGTTCTATAATAGACAACGATTGCTTACACTTTCTAACAAGAGTTGTAATTTTGGCGTATCAAATTTTGATGTCGTTGCCGAGGAATACAATTGTCAATTAAGTTTGTGTTTGCTAATTACCCTTTGGTCAAGTTTCCCAAATTTTACTTTTGTTTGTTTCTTTGTTATGTGTAGGGTAGTTATTGTGTATTCCAAGTACAAAAGATTGGGTGCACCATTATTACCAATACATCCAGAACCACAGCCTCTCTGGCTACAACTCAACTAAATTAGCAGAATGATGGCTAGCAGGGATCATCAAATCCTGATGATGATGATTTGTTAGATCCTTTTAACCAAAGGAATACAGAGAATGTGTCTGCATCAGTGAATCGGAATATAAATAGGAATCTCCCCTTTAGGGCAAGGCAAAAATATCAACTAGTTCAGTTTGATCTGAATGATAAAGAAGATGGATTGGATAGTGTAGGTGTAGCTGGAGCTATCATTCCTCCACTTCTAGAACCAAGAGATAAATTTAATAACAATAGTAGTATTATTCAACTCCTTCATCTTAAGGGGTTGTTCGGTGGTCTTCCCAACGATGACCCAAACCAGTATTTGGTGAACTTTATCACCATTTGCAAGTTTTTTGATAATCTAGGAGTGGGTCAAAATGTTATCTGCCTGCGTTTGTTTCCATTGTCTCTGTCTAGAAAGGCGACACTATGGCTAAATGAACTGACTCCCGACACTATAACCAACTGAAGGCAGTTGAAAGAGGCTTTCCTAGAAAGGTCCTATCCACCCTCCAAGAGGTTACAATTGAGGGATGAAATCAATAACTTTTGATAGCTTTCTACTAAAGCTATTCATGAGACTTGGGAGAGGTTAGAAAAAGCTATATTAATTTGATGGATACTCTTTATCGGGATTTGAATTCTATGATGAAGCCAGTTGTGGATAATGTTGTAGGAGGGTCATTTGTTAACCTTGCTTTTCCAGAGGCTTCGGAGATTCTTGATCAGATGATCAAATAAAGTATAGCTTTGCATACTAGGGATTCTATGGTAGCCAGCCCTACTATGTCTAGTAGTATGACTACAGAGTAATGCAAGAAAGAGGAAGAACATAACCAAGACATAGTACACTTTAAAACACAAATGGATTTGCTGACTAAGCATCTATTGTCTGAAAAAATAGAGAAAATGAAAGTTATTACATCCCTAGGAAGAGCTGACTCTGATGCAGAAGAAGAGGCAAACTGTATAAATAATAAGGGGTTTTTTGAGGAAATAGCGAAGGAAATCAAGGTCCGAACTATTATGAAAAAGTTGGTTACAAGGATAGAGATCAAGGGAACTAGAAGAGAAAAAATGATAGGCGTAGACTATATGTACCACCTGAAAGTAGAGATAATGCTACAACTATCTCTATCAAGATGTCCATGAAGCACATGATGGAGAAATTATTAAATGGAGTTGCGACTACCAACTTTGGGGTCACTACTATGAAGAGTGATTTTTTTCCATGAGTTAGTTGGTAAACTTGCATTCTACTTCTATCAAATAGTTGGAGCAGCAAATGAGCCAACTCTCAGCAATATTAAATCAGAGAAAAAGCGAAACTTTGCTAAGTGAAATAGTTAGAACCCTCGAAATAATGTCTCCTACATAGCAATTACCACATGGAGTGGTAAGTTATTACCAGGACCATCTGTGGGTAAAGATGTGATTGAATACGTGATTGACAAGGATATTGAGCATGAAGAAAGTTATCCAGTGGAGTCTGAGAAACTGGATAAAGTTGTTGATAATACACCATCCAACCATCAGTAGGCTAATGAGGGGGAGAAGATCAAGGGAAAGAATATTGAAGTGGTGGTTACTACTCTCCCAAAACCACCTACTCCGTTTCCCCATCAGTTCAAAAACAAGGCCGATGATACAAAGTTTGGCAAGTTTATGGCCCAGCTTAAGAAGTTGACAATCATCTTGCAATTGGTGGAGGCATTAGATCAAATAACCGGGTATGCAAAGTTCATAAAAGACCTTGTTACAAAGAAGTGGACAGTTAGTTATGAGATGGTGGACAATATCCATCATTGTGGTTCTATTTCTATAAAGTCATTCATGTACAAGAGGGCAGACCCGGGAGAATTTACTATCCCGTGCACTATTACGCCACTTGATTTCGCAAAAGCTCTATGTGATTTGGGAGCCAGTATAAACTTGATGCCGCTTGCTGTGTATAAGAAACTGGGTTTGGGGGATCCTAATCCTATGAACATGATATTAGTTATGGCAGATAGGTCTGTGAAGCGGCTCGTGGGGATTCTATATGACGTATTAGTTAAGGTGGCCAATTTCATATTCTTAGCTGATTTTTTCATTCTTTATTGTGAGGTGGACTTTGAGGTTCCTTTAATATTGGGTAGACCTTCCCTCGCAACTGGGAGAGTAATTATTGATCTAAAGAAAAATGAGCTACTATTTAGGCTAAATAGTGAAGTAGTTCGATTCGATGTATGACAGTCTATGAAACATCATAAAGACATGAGCATATTTTCTATTATGGATGTTTAGTATGAGGAGGAGAAGATAGTACCTATTGAAGAAAAATTTATTGTAGAGACTTTAGCTACTGTATTTATGATTTTTTATGAAGACGGTATTAAAGACTATGAGGAGACTCTATGTACCTTGACAGGCATGCGGTCTTATTATTATGCACCCAAGAAGCAGGATTTGGACTTGAAAAATCATCAAAGTCCACCAACCAAGTCGTCTATTAAAGAGCCACCTACTTTGGAGCTGAAAGAGTTTCCCGATCATTTAAGTTATATGGTCCTGAGTAGCTGGGATACACTACCTGTTATTATTACGGCTGACTTAGGTGAGCAACAAGTAGAAGCACTTATCTCTATTCTTAAGAGATATAATAAGGCTATTGGTTGGACGATTACAGACATTATTATTGTTCCTCCTGCTATATGCATACATAAAATCTAGCTAGAGGAGGATTGTGTCCCGACTATTGAGCATCTGAGTTGTCTAAACCCACCTATAAAAGAGGTGGTGAAGAAAGAAATCATCAAGTGGCTAGATGGAGGAGTGGTGTACCCCATCTCAGATAGTAAGTGGGTAAGTCCTGTTTAGTGCGTGCCCAAAAAAGGGGCATGACAGTGGTGGCTAACGAGAAGAAAGAGTGGATTCCACTCAGGCCTGTTACTTGATGGAAGGTATGTATGGATTACAAAAAAATCAACTCGTGGAAATTGAAGGACCACTTCCCAATGCCTTTCATGGATCATATGCTTGATCGATTGGCAAAAAGAGGTTTGTCTTTTTTATTAGATAGTTATTCTGGTTATAATCAGATTTCTATAGCACTGGAGGAAAAGGAGAAAACAACATTAACCTGCCCATATGGTACTTTTCCATTTAAGCGGATGTCATTTGGATTGTGTAATGCACCCGCTACCTTTCAGTGGTTCATATATCTATTTTATCATATATGGTTGAAGAAACATTGGAGGTGTTTATGGATAATTTATTAGTTGTAGGAGATTAATTTGAGTTGTGTTTAGTAAATCTGGGCAGGGCCTTGCAGCAGTGTGAGGAGTTTAATCTTGTGCTTAATTGGGAGAAATGCCACTTAATTGTGAAGTAGGTCATTGTTCTCGGACACAAAATTTCAGCAAAGGGGATTGAAGTTGATCATGTAAAAGTTGAGGTTATAGAGAAGTTTCTACCTCCTATTTATGTAAAGAGGATGTGCAGTTTCCTTGGTTATGCTGTCTTCTATCGGAGTTTTATAAAGGACTTATCAAAGATTGCAAACCCCCTTTGCAAAATTTTGGAGAAGGAAGTCAAATTCTCTTTTGATGAGGATTGCTTGAAGGCATTTGAATTCCTCAAAGGGAATCTAGTTGATGCTCCTATTATTATTGTACCAGATAGGCCAAAATTATTTGATATCATGTATGATGCAATCTTTTATGCAAGCAAAGTGCTGAATGGAGCTTAAAAGAACTACACCATCTTAGAACACGAACTTCTTATACTAGTTTATGCTTTTGAGAAGTTCAGGATTATTTGCTAGGAACCAAGGTGGTGGTCCACACCGACCATGCAACCTTGACATATTTGATGGCAAAAAAGGATGCAAAACCAAGGTCTATTAGATGGGTGCTGCTACACAAAGAATTTAACTTCGAAGTTATGGATAAAAAGGGTTGCGAAAACCTAGTGTTGGATCATCTGTCTACGCTGGAAGGCGAGCAAGCAGCAAGAGATGAATTTAAGATCAATGATCCATTTCTAGACGAGGAAATCTTAGCTGTTGTTATGGAGAAAATACCTTGGTATGCTGATTACTCAAATTAGGAAGGTGATACCAAAGAGTCTTTCCTTTCATCAAAGGAAATAGTTTCTCTATGATGTGACCCATTACTTGTAGGATGAGCCATATTTTTTTTGGCGATGTGCGAATGGTATTATTAGATGGTGCATCCCAGAAGTAGATATGTTGAGTATACTGGAAGTGAGTCGTGCTTCCCCGGTTAGAGGTCACCATGCTGGTGATAGGACTGTATGGAAAGTGCTTCAGAGTGGTTACTATTGGCCCTCTTTGCTAAAAGATGCCTACGACTTTGTGAAGAGATGTGACTAATGTCAAAGGCAAGAGTCCATGTCAAATCATTATGATATGCTAATGTCTAAAATAATGGAGGTAGAATTATTTGATGTCTGGGGCATTGATTTCATGGGGACCTTCGTGAGCTCATTTAGGATGAAGTACATATTAGTGGTCATTGACTACGTGTCAAAATGGGTTGAGGCAGTGGCTCTGGAACATAATATAGGGAAGAGAGTTGTTGTATTCTTGAGAAAAACATCTTCTCTTACTTTGTAATACCACATACCATCATCAACGATGGAGGATAACACTTTTCCAACAAGATGTTAGAGCTTCCTTAGAAAGATATGGAGTTAAGCAGCCGATAGTGGCTACACCATACCACCCACAAACTAGTGTGTAGGTAGAAATATCTAATCGGGATATCAAAGCTATCCTTACAAAGATGGTAAATAATAACAGGAAGGATTGGTGTAGGAAGCTGGACGATGCCTTATGGGCAAATTGAACGGCTTTTAAGACACCTGTTGGTATGTCCCTATACCAATTGGTTTATGGAAAGGCATGTCATTTACCGATTGAGCTATAGCATAAAGCGTTGTGGTCACTGAAGCTGCTTAACTTGAATTGGAATGAGGCAGCGAAAGTGAGACTGGGGAAGCTGAATAAGATGGATAAGTTCCATCTCGGGGCATATGAAAGAGCTCTACAAGAAGAAGATGAATAAGTACCATGATTGGAAAATTGCAAAAAGATATTTTTAGAAAGGTGATTGGATGCTTCTCTTCAACCCCAGACTGAAGTTGTTACCAGGTAATCTTAAATCAAAATGGTCAAGACCATTTCATGTTAATCAAGTCTACTAATGTGGATTGTTGAACTTACAAAGGAATATGAAAGTATCTTCAAAGTGAACAGGCAATGAATGAAGTTGTATATCGGTCCAAAGGACTTGATAAAGTGCATAGCCACTATCTATCTCGATGAAGTCTTAGTAATTGAGATGAACACATCGTGCCGCGATATTAAATAAGGCGCTAGTGGGAGGCAACCCACCAAGTGTTATTGTAATCTTAGCTAAAGTTCTTTTATTCGTTTCTTTATGTGCAATCTGACGTGTTTATGAAGTGTATAGGACAGAAAATAAGGAAAAAAAGGAGTTTCACAGTTGTGAGAAGGTTGATAGAGTTACCGATGGACCATAGAGATCTGGATGGACCGCCGCTCGAACCGTCAAAGCCATGCCAAAAATTTGAACTTACTTGATAAGGATCGGTGATCGAGTTTGTGGACCGTCGCAAACCTGGAGGTCCATCACTTCTTCTGTCAACCTGAGCCTGAGAATTTGAGTTTCTAGAAGGAGATGACTGGTAGATAGATGGACCATCACAGAATTGATGGACTGTCAGTATGGCCATTAAAAAATGGCCCGAAAGGTACAACTCTGGTAACACCTGACGGTCAACCTGGTAGACCATCACAATTCTGATGGACCGTCGGATTAACCATCAACTTAACCCTAGTTTCGGGTTCGGTTACGTTGGATGCCCATTTGAATGACCCGTGCTTGACCCAAAAGCTTTTAAAGAGATAAAATAGGGCGATTACATACGTTGTAACCTTTTTAAATTCTAAAACTGTCTAACTCCCTTTGGATTCATAGCATCTAAAGGAAGTTACTCCCTCTGGGACTCTCCAACTTCTTTCTTCTCTTCTACTTATACAAGTCTTTTCCCCTCTTTTCTCCTCATCACAACAATAAAAGAAATCACGAGTTAAAGGTTAAATAACTTTTCTTTCTGAAGTGCAAGCAACTAGAGTGAAACTTTTGGATCATCAAGGTACGATTTTAACTCGTTTTCTTGCTTCTCCAAAGTGCAGCATAATTGAAATAGTTGGAGGATGTAAAATTTTATCTTGTCTCATGCGACGGCCAAGGTGGTGGACCATCAAACTTACGGAGGACCTCCAACTTAGCCATTACACTTAAATAGAATGCAAAAATTTAAGAAGCTTGAGCGATGGGCAGTATGACAGACCGTCGGACCATTGACGATCTGCCATGATAGTCATCAAACTTAAACAGAGTGGAAGATCTCAGAAGCCTGAGTGACGTACAATGCGACAGACCGTCGGACTATCGATGGTCTGCCAAGTTAGCCGTCAGGTTTAAGCAGAACATGATATCCTGGGATACTCAGTGATGATCCATGTGACGGACCGTCAGACTCCCGATGAACCGTCTGTTGGAAAGTCACTTTGGGCGTGGGTTTTATAACTTTGAATTTTAAATCCATTTTGAATGGGGAACATACCAGTTTTAGGCTTTATTAGGTATCTCTTATCTTTTATTAGGGTTTCTCCATACTGAAAATATATTGTTACATAGATTTTCACTAAGATTCATTGGAGATTTGTGGATCTAGATTCCTTTATCCTATTTTCCATTGAAGATTGAAGAACAACAATTGTGATTTTTGTAAGTACACTTTGGATTAATTTATGAATAACACAATGGTTTCTTCTTTTTTTTGGGTGGAAATGTGTGGCTAAGCTCCTATAACTAGGGTTATGGGAGCTTTGATGTGAAAAACAGATTTTGGGTTGTGAATCTAGTAGATTCCCATAAGTAATTGATATTGTATAAAATCTTCTTCACTTTAATGACTTTTCTTGGTTGGAAACTTGAAAAGTGAGCCCAAGAAAAACAGTTCAAATAGAAAAGTGCTTGTTGGGCATAGAAAGGGTTTACATAAATCTAAAGGCTTTAACCTTTGGATAGAGAGTAGATGCCTTAACCGGATCAACCCATATGAGCTTATAGTTTAATTAATACTATGTTCCTTAAGTTTGAGAAAATTAAGATATAAGTTACTCATTTAGGTTGAGAAACTAATGGGTAAACCATACAATTCAATTACTCTTGCAATAAACATTGTTCATTGGGAATCCACAATAGTTCACAACCCTAGCTGCTTAAGCATCATGGTAACCATAACTCTAGTTTGAATTCGCTTATTGAATTACTACTAGTAATATAACCTACAGTTGGATTAATTTCTGTGACAAACATTCGAATATAATTGATAAATCAAACTCCCCCTCTATTCTGGAACCTTCGATCAATATTCTAAAAACAACTGCAATACTTAATGAACACAATATTCCCTGTGGTATTCGACAACTAACCCAGTTGGATTCTATATTAGACAGTGACCGCTAACACTTGCTTACGAGAGTTGTAATTTGGACGTATCAGTCCCTAGACCAAATCATACCCAATAATAGGATTAGTACCCCCTAACTCGTACCCTAGTCAGAATCCTCTAGGTTAGGCATAGGATATCTTACGGTTAGGTACCATACTACTCGTACCCTAAGAAATGACCAGTAAGATGCGTAATGGTACCTTGGACCTAATGAAACCAAACCATACTTATTATCAAATGAGTGGAGGGACCTAAACCATGCCACATCATATGACTAGTATGAACAAGTTGTATGATGTCTAGAATGCTCAACTTAAGAAATTTTCTATAGGTCAAAAGCCAAAGTATTTCAATTGTGTAGCTCAACCATCATATAATAGTACCCACAAGCAATATGGGCCCTAAGTCTCAACTCTAGCTGGGCCCCCGTGTATATAGCCATACAAACCAGAGAATAATCTCATATATATGCACATAGGAGACTCGAACCCTCCAGCGTATACCAAGGTGTCGTAAGCACCCAATTACATAATGATTTATGGGGGACTCAAACCTCCCTAATAATCAAATAACAAAAAGGGGGACTTGAACCTCTCTGACCAATTTGACCCCGCATCTGTAAACACGGTCTCCAGTATCGGTCACTCAGACCTCCACTTTTACGACTCACCTACACAACCCTTATTAGAGCCCAATTAAAACAATTTTCACACATTCACATTCAGTGAACAACAATACACTTTTAGGCATACGTTGTTGGTATCGTCCTACCAACTACACTTGCAAGGTAATACATCATTCCAAAAAAAATTTCATTAACTTAGGAAGAATATCTCTCATTGTTCATTAATACACATTGGGGAATGCTGACTCCCTTTGTTCATTAAATCATACCATGTATTTGAAATACTTTTTTATATCATGCAATAGTTCAAGACTAGTTTAATTTTATGAATTTCCACAACTCTCACAATCAAAACTAATTTCACATTATGGGTATAAGGTCATAACCACTTCAAAATTTACAATTTTTAGAAATTTACAACTCCTTAGTTCATTCACCATAACCATGGACCTATAAGTTCAAAACAAAATTAAAAGCATGAAAATCATATATATAAACTATTAGAAACATTATTTAATACATAACATTCAAAAACCCCAATCTTTGTTTTCAAAACAAAAATAATAATCTTATAAACCATACTTTAAATCACATTATTTTGAAGAATTAACATTGAGGGTTGAATAACATGCCTAAAATAGTAAGATACATAGTGGAAACCACCCTTGAGAGCCCAAATGGATAAACCTCTTAAAACCCTTGCCTTAAATTGAACAGAGAGTTTGAGAGTAAGTTTGGGAGTGTTTTATTGGGAATGATGTGGTCATGAAGTCCCAAGGAAGCCTTTAAGTCATTAGGTCCAAGGGGTTAGAGTGGAAAATGTCTAGATTGTTGTATACTTAAAACCTAAAAAAGTTTCACCTTTGATCACAAGTGAACCCCTTAGCTTATAACCACACTATACGACTCATCACCATGAGTCGTAACCAAGATAGTGACTAGGGCCCTAATACATTGTCGACCTTACGACTTGAACAACCCATTCATAATAAGAGTCAGCGAATCGTAGGGTTCAGTCGTAGTCAATATAGAAAAAAATTTAGGACTTACACTGGACACCCTATGACTTCACATAATGATACGTTACATATCCTTGCAGATCTTAGTGTACCACTCTTACTCTAATCATAATCAAACCTCGAACTTACTAGTTTGGTAATGACTAATCCTAATGAGTCGTCAATACACCCTACGGCTCCAGGGATCCAGTGGTAAACAAGGAAGTGATCCCAAAGCTCAAGAAATTTCAAGGGCCAAAATCTGGGGAATTTCACTACCTCAACTCCAAAGAATCTCAATACTCTGCTAAAAATTCACTTTTCTATTCCAAGAAGCTTTTTTGAAATGCCATTCATCAAGTCCATGAATGCCACTGAGGCTTTAGTCTAACCCAACGACATGACTAAAAAATCATAATGACCATACCATATTTGTATTGGAGTCATAGGGATATCCACCACCCCAATCATTAGATGATGATAATTGGACCTAAGATCAACCTTAGAGATACGCATAGCACACTTAAGATGGTCAAACAAATCATTAATCCAAGGAAAAAGATACTTATTATTCACCATAAACTTATTCAAATGATGGTATTCGATGCATATTCGAATGGAACCATCCTTTTTACACACTAACAAAATAGGAGCACCCCACGGAGACACACTAGGATAGATAATGACAGCGCCCAAGTGCAGATATAAGTGAACGTGGTCTACCAAGTAAATAGTGTCCTTAAAGAAAGATGAATATAGAATCCACAAGGACTTGTGTTAAACAACTATCCAATTCTAGTTTAACAATTAGGATAAAGGAACAAAGAGAGTTTTAGAGTTGTAAAACAAAAGTAAGGTACACTAATGCAGAAAGTTAATGACTTTTGAAAATCAATGGATAGAGATCCAGGGTTAAGGCTATGAACAATCATACTACACCATTGAACTTCATTCATTAGATTGCTTATTTTGATTGTTGATTTGTAGGGTTTATCGTATGATCATGATCTCCTAACCTCTAATCGTCTACCTAAATAGGACATTAAAATAACATCATTAAACGGGGATGTAATAATCCAATCACATGCATAAAAATGTCATCCTACATGTGAACATAGCAAGGCTTCTAGGTACATCCCTTTCCAAGATGCTAATTCAAATGCCTTATTTTATAAAATAATAAGAACCTTACTCTATTTACTCCCATGTTCTATCTTCCTATTCCCCTCCCGAGATCTCATGGTAGACAATAAATATACTACAAGGGACATGAATACTTAAAATAGTTAAGAAAAAAAGGATAAAAAACAACCAAATATGATAAGATATTCTACAAACTTTATTCAAAAAAAAACAATCATGATCTCGGCTTTAACCCCGGAAAGAGGCATTTAGCCTCTAATTGACATAACCATAATCAACATAATTGAATCCATGTTATTGTAGCACTCCAAAAATGGGTCCCGAGATGTCGCACGGTGCTCAAGACTATGAGTAGGCTCAATCTAACCATATAATCCTTCTACTAATTCTGTAACTCCAAATAGGGAAATATAAACATAGAATTAATACAAAAATCTATTTGATCTAAGCGGAATTTATCTGAACAAAATATCTAAAATTATTAGACTCAAAAGTAGGGAAAATCAATACTAAAAATCTAGATGAAATCTAGTAGTCTGACAAGCCTCTACTACTACCAACTAGAGAGCAACTGGGACAAACCTCCAGTTGACTCAAACTTACTGAAAATAATGAATTAACTACTATCATAAGCTAGAAAATCTAAATAACTGGGTCCCCAAATTATGAGGACTCACCAACTATCGGGATGTGGATAGAGATGTTAGAAATAACTCATGTTGCTGAAATTGAACACTTGAACCTACATTATTAAATAATGTAGCACATAGACATATATGTGGATGAGTACTTCTAGAATGTACTGAGCATATGGGGATGAATGCATAAGTAAAAAAGTGAGGACCTACATAAAATTTTCTCATAAACAATGTATGCTAAGTAATAATGACTCACTTATGATTGAGTAATTTAAAACTGTAATCATTAATCATGAATGATAAAACATACTATATGAATTCTGTGAGCCACCACACTTAGTTCTAAATCTATACTTGAAATCTGTTTTCAATTCATACATACTATGTATAAAAGGACTCAACTCTGTATTTCTAAATTGAAAGTTGAAATCTAGTAGCTAAGTGCCTATATAAAACAATCGTTGAATAAAGTCATGAGCCTTTACACTTAGTTTCTAAAAGTTTTTTTGTTATTTTCTCTTTTCTGTAGGGAGAGTCTTCTAACCGACACACACTATGTGATCTATCATAGTTTCCAACGTTTAGGTCCCTTATAGGAAATCCTCATGTTGGGGAGAGGTTTCATACTCTTGCCAAGGAGTATAACCTAAGCTAAGTGATCACATCTATAACTATCATCCATATAGAAATGAGAATAATTTGATAATTCGAACCTACGTTGGCTTCTAGTTCTAGGGAATGTGAACAAACTCAACTCAATGCTAAGTACTAATCCTGTTAATCTGTATGCTCATTCTATAGGAAATCCACTTTTAAAACAACTATAAGGACTTATAATGAAAACCATTTGTCTGTCTGTTTACTGAAAACTATAATTAAAACACTAAAGTGGATTCCATATCTAAGCTGAGATCAAAATATCAAATATCGATCAAAATATGAAAAAAAAAACCTAATCATAGGTTGTGTAAAGCACAATCATTCTTGGAATATCGATATTCAAACTAGGGATGAATAACCTATGCATCAAATTTATGTCAAATCTTCATAAAGTTCATTATTGATAATGAAAGCCTTGAAATTCAATTCTAAATATAGAAAATAAAGTCACACACGTAAATATACGAAATTAGACATGTAATTTAACATCTAAATCACTTGTGACATCATAATATTCAAATTGTGATAAGTGAGTATAAACCCTAAATTGAAATTCATATAATTTCATGTAAAAATCAACTTTAAAATTAATTTTGGGCACACAGATGACAGGATTATCCTTGTTCATAACCCCACATACCTTAATTGATTAATAAATGAAGAAGCTTGAACTTTGAGTTCCTATTTGTGCTCTTGAAAATTGTTTCTTGAAGATCTTGAATTTTGGGTTATCTTGGAAAAAGGATAGCGGAATTTGGATTTCTTGAGGTTTGAAATTTGAAGTTCAAGGGTTTCTTTTAGAGGAATTTTGATGAAAATGAGTGTATTAGGCTTAGAATAGGTTTAATTCCTTGTTTTTCACGAATTGAGGGCTTTAGAAAAGACTAAATTGCCCTTTGGAAAAATATGTTTGGAATTAGAAATACTGATTTTGCGGCGCACCACTGCTCCATCATGGTGGCTTACTTGAAAAAGGTCGAGTGCCATTTGGGATCTAACGCGATGCGGCATAATCATGTTGCATCACTGGAAAAGGACGAGTGTCATTTTACACTCCACCGCGATTTATGGCGTGACACTAGCCAAATGTGGTGAACTACTGGATAGGGACGGACATGATTTTGGTGTTCATCGTGATGTTGTATAATCATGATGCTTCACTAGAAAATAGATAACTGCGAATCTTCCCTCCACAGTCATGCAGTGCTATCACGTTGGCTTACTATTTCTCACTAAAAGTGCCATAACTTCTCAATCGAGTATCGGATTTAAGCAAAATTGGTATCATTGGAAAGAAAATTCAATTATTTACCATTTGGTGTGTGTAGATCTGAAAAATTGTACATGCAAGTGTTATACATTTTTAAAGTTGACCCTTGATACACTAGGAGCTAAATGTAACTAAGAAAAGTATGGGGTATTATTGTTATAATCCATTATAAAGGTAAATTAAAAATATATAAACCCTAAAATAAGTGTTGAGCAGCCCCTCTCCCAAGCCAATGTCGTTCAAAAATATTAAACATAGTGTACAAGTATAGTATTTATAGGTGGATATCAATTTTCGTGTCGGAATAGGCCATGCGCCGCCCGTTCTAGAGCATGGGAGTATAGGGGACGCCTCCTATGGTATTGGACCACCCCAAAGGAGCCCCATCCTTCATTAGAGCACCACTGTAAAGGGGATGAGTAGGATTATCTACATTCCCTCTCTAGAAGTCCATTTTTGCATATAACTTTCCATTGTGTATTTGTCATCCGTTCCAAGATTTTGGTGTTGTTTCCCCTTTAATTTACATATTGTTCAACATCCATATATCACCATAATCAACTCCACAAGAATGATAAACCACTAAACACCATGTATTAGAGCTCAATACAGCAAAACATCAAGAGCAACAAGCTAGAAGCATGAGCTAAGACTAGGCTTGCGCCCATTGATCATTAACTTATTGTATTGACTCTTCACTTGCTCCAATTACTCTTTGAAAATTATGAACAAGTTCTTCAACATAATATTAAACATTTAAACCATTAGGAACTCATTTTACACCTTAGAATCCATCACTATAGACAAGAACAACACCTAGCTCAAGATAGTAAAATTAATTTTCTCTCCTAAACTCTAATTGAACAATTAAAGTCCAAACTTATTTGAAAACACTTATAAACATTATAATTACATACTTGAACAGTTAAATGCTTATTTAAATCATCATTAAGTCATTAAGCTCACGAATTTTCCCCAAAATAAGGCAAAATAGGCTAGGATAACAATATTAAAGTGCATAAATACACCTAACATCATTACCCCACACTTAAAGCCTTGTTCATCCTCGAAAAACTCTTTAATCTAAGCATCATAAGTTGAGGAGACTGTACACTCCTACTACATGCAAGACAGTCAATCCAGTACTACAATGACTACACAAATTCAAGATACCACACTAAGAATGTTATGCAGACAATTGAAAGTTCATGAACACTACTTAAAAACATCCTAGCCTGAAGAATTGACTCACTAAATTGGCAAATTTATGCATATTGATTAATAAAAGACATCCTACAACTCACATACATTCATCAAACACGTACCTTCATAATAAGAGAGTTACCATAGTTACTACTATAAATGCAATGCATAACATAATCGGTACAAGAATCAAGTTACACTTACAATCAAAAGGAATTGACAACTTAAACATAATGAACCTTAGGCTTGCCCTTAGCGTAATACCCCACTAATATCATATTGATCAAGCTTAGGATCAAATATGTCCTTTCGGGTTGTAATGTAGGCTAAGGGATGGGTAGGAATAATTTTTGACAAGAATAGTGACTATCTTCCCTAAGCACTTTAATACATCACATTTTACATTTGAGACCAATCTCTAACAATCCATGTACACCACCTTTATCTACCACATCTTCTCTTTTGCCCCATCTCATTAAGCTCATTCACAAATACTATCATGGGAGTATTGTCTTTTCACCTTATTCGATTATACCCTTATTACACCCATTATACTTTACGCACCCCTATGATAGACACCCTCAACTCAAGCAAGACTTAGTTGAGATGCATAATGTCTAAGGAGGACCAGGGCCAAAACAGGTTCATTGTAACACACATGGGCTAAAAAATGTGGAATTTCTTTAGCATAACTTTCTTGAATTCCCAACTACAACTCAAAGATCTTTACATACCAATAACCATCACTTAGGGTCTTCAATTTCACCTTTCTCCATATTGAATTTTAAATTCCTTACTAAATTAATTTTACACTAAAGCGCTTAGGAGCTTTGGATCAAATTAAGTTCAATCAAGGAAGGGGATTAAGTTACACATGATGCTACCAAAGAAAAGGATAAAGGCTCAATGAGGATTTAACAAAGATTATGCACAAAGATAGGTTAAAAGAAGGTATACAACAAAGCTATTAAAGAAATTTGCATATCATCTCCTAAACCCACACTCTTTATTTTACTTTGCACACACACCAGGAAATTTCTAGACATTACATGCTACAAGGAATATACAAACACCTTACATGCACTTGGTACATGCTCAATTAACATAGGATCCTCATAGACTGTTAACCACATAATAGCATGAATTCAACATAAAGAAAACAAGTAGAAGAGTCTTAATCATAAGCCTAAGAGTCTCAAAAGTAGTAATTCACACAATCAACATGCTTTTACAATCGAACACTTGCATCATGCAGTCAAACATAGCACTAACAAGAACATCCCACTTATTCCTAACCCAAATTTTTTTATAAATACCCTTAAAAAAGGGAATTCCCCCACCCCACACTTAATAGAGACTATCTTTCCTAAGCACTTTAATACATCACATTTTACATTTTACACCAATCTCTAACAATTCATGTGCACCACTATCATCTACCATGTCTTATATTTTGCCCATGTCATTATGATCATTCACAAACACTATGGTGGGAGTATTGAAGGGGCGCCTTGGAGTCACTGGTAAAGCTGCTACCATATGAACAGGAGGTCACGGGTTTAAGACTTGGAAACATCCTCTAGCTAAAATACAAGGTAAGGTTGCATACAATACACCCTTGTAGTGGGGCCCTTTTCTGGACACCGAGCATAGCGATAGCTTTAGTGCACCGGGCTGCCGTTTTTATGGTGGGAGTATTATCTATTCACCTTATTCTATTTTACCTTTCTTTACACCCATTATACATTATGTACCCCTATGACAGCCACCTACAACTCACGCAAGCCTTAATTGAGGGGCACAATTTCTAAGGAGGACCAGGGCCAACATAAGTTCATCGTAACATACATGGTCTAAAAAAATGGGAATTTATTTAGCACAACTTTATTGAACTACCAACCACAATACAAAAATCATTACGCACCAATGGCCATCACTTAGGGGATTCAGTTTCACCTTTCTCCCTCTTTAATTTTAAACTCCTTACTTATTCAATTTTACTCTAGAGTTCTTAGGAGCTTTGGATCAAAATAATGTCAGTCAAGGAAGGGGATTAATATACACATGAGGCTTCCAAATAAAAGGCTAAAGGATTAATAGGGGCTTAATTAACATTATGCAGAAAAGCAAGTCAAAAGAAGGTATAAAACAAAACTATTAAAGAAATGCCTATTTCATCTCCTAACCCACAATCTTTATCTTACTTTGCATCCACACCAGGAAAGTTCTAGACATCACATGCAACAAAGAATATACAAACACCATACACACACATGGCACATGCTCAATTGATGTAGGATTCTGATACACTCTTTACCACCCAATTGCATGAATTCAAAATTAATCCAACAAGTACAAGAGTCATAATCATGATCCTAGGACTCTCAAAAGTAGTAATTCACAAAATGAACATACTTTTACAATCAAACACTTACTTCATGCAGTCAAACATAGCACTAACAAGAACATCCCACTTATTCCTAACATTAAAAATTTAAATTTACCTCTAAAAATTGGAATGCGCCTACCCCTCACTCAAAAATATATGTTGTCCCCAAAGTATACTAAAAAGTAGAGATAGAAATACTCTATTAGGCTTCTAGGTCTAGCTAGTAGTATCTTTATGCATTAAGGTGGTCCGGGAAACCCACACTTATTTTTTGCCGTGCTCCTCAGCTCAGGTTTTTTGGTACTAAGACCCCATCAACCTACGACTCAACTAAAATAAAACTAGTAAGGTAAAAACTAAAAATACTAAAAATAAAACATACTTTACTTGGGTTTCCTTCCAAAAGCGCCTAATTTAGTATCGCGACACGTCCTATATCAACTTTTTCCTCCACCTTGAGGATATGAATTTCACCTTTAAATTTGGATCCAACTTTTTATTTCTCTCATAGGGTGTTGGTACAAATATGAAGAAATCAAATATAGAATACGCATGGTATCCCAGGGGTGTTTTATGTTTCTTGTTTAGTGAAAATCAAGAATATATGATTATTATTCCTCTTCTTCACACTCATCCCCTATTTGAAATGATTCAATAGTCAATACATCATCTAAATATAACATAGAAAAGTGCTCTGAATGAGGCCCAACCAATCCCACTTTGAAATTTACACTATCCACAACACTCTTACTCATATTCACCTTCTCAATTTTAGTCTAATGAGAAAGACGATAGCTAAATGGTTCTTGTTTTTATTCCTTAGATTGGCTAGTATTCTCCTCACAATTTTCTTTTCTTAGAAACTGTGGACATGGTAATGGTGGTATCTTCTTAAATTGTTTAAGAACTTTAGCTTCTGAGTACTCAAACTTCTATGAATTATTAGTAACTTTGTCTGCAACCAGTTAGGGAGTTAACTCTGCATCTATCTCCAGTTGATTATACAACTTCTTTGTAGTCACCGACTATTTCTTCATGTTTACCAACAACTTCTCCTGACACAAGAAAAGTTGTTTCAGCATCTCATCCACACTGCTAGTCTGAACGCTAGCCTGCATGTTTGGTTGTTGCTACTGAAACTGCTGCTGCTAGTTGTTCCATGATTGAATTTTTGGGTGAGTCTGAAATGTCTGATTGTAGATGTTCACATAATATGTCCTTTGAGCATAGCCAGCAAACAATTCTGAATTAGGATAAACAACACACATAGCTGCAGAATGACCACTGTTTCCACAAACCATACACCAACTTGCAGTCTGCTCCACAGATAAAACAGTATCCACCTAATATTATGAAGGTACTGTCCACCTACTTCAATCAAAATTTGGAAAATAAGCCTCATGATGGAGTCTCCCACAAAAACAACAAGAATCATAATCACTCGAAAACAATCTATCCCAGGCTGACATATAAAGAAGTGTGATAAAAAAATAAAAGAAACTAAAAAGAAAATAAGAAAAACTAAAATATTTACAACTCCATATAGCTAAGCTAAAAATTAGATAGTTGCCCAATCACAATTCCTCGGCAATGATGCTAAAATCATGACAGCGCGGCAAGGTATACACAAGTTTATGTGGTCTACCAAGTAATATAGTAGCCTTCAAAAAAGCTGAATATCGATCCCATTGAGATTCATGTTAAACAACTATCCAATTCTAGTTTAAAAATTGAGATAAAGTAACCAAAAGAGGTTTAGAGTTTTAAACTAAAGTTAAGGTAAGCTTATGCAGAAAAGTAATGACTTCTAAACATCAATGGATAAAGATCCAAGGTTAAGGCTTACGAAAAATAATACTACATCATTGAACTTCATTCTTTATATTATTTATCTTTGTAGTTGATTCATAGGGTTTATTGCATTATCATGGTCTCCCTACCTCAAATCGTCTACCTAACTTTGACATTACAGCTACATCATTGAGCGAGGATGTAATAATCCAATAAGATGCATAAAGCTATCCTCCTACATATGAACCCAAAAAGGATTCTTGGTACATCTCTTTCCTAGACACTAATTCAAATTTCTTATTTTATAAAAGAATAAGCACCTTACTCTATATACCCCCACGTTCTATCTTCCTATTCCTTCTCCCAAGTTCGCAAGGTCGACAATGAATATATTCTAAGGGCCATGAATCCTTAAAATAGTTAAAACAAGGATAAAAAAAACATAATATGATAAGAAATTCAACAAACGTAATTCAAAATGAAAGCAATCATTGTCTTTGCGTTAACCCTAAAATGGGGGTGTTTAGTCACTAATTGATATGACTCTAATCAACATAATTGAATATGTGTTATAATCTATTATAAAGATAAATTAAATATATATAAACCCTAAAAAAAGTGTTGACCAGCCCCTCTCCTAAGACAAAGACGTCCAAAAGTGTCAAACAAAGTGCACAAGTACTGTATTTATAGGTGGGGAACAATTGTCGTGCGGCAATAGGCCATGCGCCACCCATTCTAGAGAATGGGAGCAGAGAGGGCGCTGCCTATTGTATTGCACCACTCCAAAGGATGCTCAGCCCGACTTAGAGCACCGCTATAAAGGGGGCTGTGTGGGCTTATCTACATGCCCTCTCTGGAAGTCTACTTTTGCGTCTAACTTTGCCTTGTGCATTTGCCTTACCTTCCAAGATTTTGATGTTTTTTTCCATTTAATTTCCAGCTTGTTAAACATCCATATATCACCATAATCAAATCCACAAGAATTCTACATCATCAAACACCATGGATTAGAGCTCAATACAACAAAACATCAAGAACAATGATCTAGAAACTCGAGCTAAGACTAGGCTTGCGCCCGTTGATCTTTAACTTATTGTATTTACTCTTGGCTTGCTCCAATTATACTTTGAACATTATTAACAAGTTTTTACACATAATATTACACATTAAAACAATTAGGAACTCATATGACACCTTAGAATCCATTACAATAGACTAGAACAACACTGAGCTCAAGCTAGTAAAACTAGTTTTCTCTGCTAAACTCTAATTTAATAATTTAAGTCCAAACTTGTTTGAAAACACTTCTAAACATTATAATTACATATTTGAACACTTAAATGCTTATTTATATGATCATTACTCATTAATAACATGAATTATCCTCCAAAGAATGTTAAATAGGATAGGATAACGATACTAAAGTACATAAATACACCAAAACTTAGATAAAAAGCCTTGTCAAGGAGGCCTTTCAACTACTCCTTAATCTCCTTCGACTCGGCCAGAGCCATTATAAAAGGATAGATAGAGATAGGATAAGTATTCGAAACAAGGTCAATCCCAAAATCAATCTCCTTATCAGAGGGATACTAGGAAGATTATCAGGAAAACTCTTAGGAAATTCATTAACCGCAATAACGAATATTAAGGGACCCTCCATGTTTAAATCTTTAACATGGACCAAATGATATAGACATCCCTTGGAAATAAACTATAAGGCTCTAAGATATGATATGAACCTTTCCTTAGGCACTAGAGAACCCCTTTCTACTCAACAACTGATTCATTAGAGAATATGAAAATGATCATACGGGTTCGATAATTTGAGTAGGCATAGCATAAATACAGCTAATTCATCCCAAATATGACAACAAAATAAACCATGTCCAATTCTATCAGATCTACTAGGGTTTCTCTACCACCAATAGATACAATGCAGTCCTTATAGACTTTTCTAGTAATCACCAAGTTACCCACCGTGGTGGAAGCAAAAATGGGATCAGGGATACACTCAGGACCAAAACCAAAATGCACAATCGCACATTGGGTCACATAACAAAGAGTAAACCCCAGTTTAAGTAAGAAATACACATCACAAGATTAGAGTCATAAGATACAAGTGACAATGTCTGGAGAAGCCTTAGAGTCTTGGTGGGTAGTAAGAGCATAAAAGCAATATTGCCCAGTACCAATACTAGAAGCAGAAGCAGCACCCTTTGGTGCAGGAGTTGATGAAGTGGCAGTAGGAATTTTATTTGCCCCCGAAGCAACCTTAGAAGGGTCATTCCTCTATAAGTAAAAAATTTGACCATATTTAAAAAACTTGTTCCTCCCCTATTCACAAAACACTTGATGCATGTGCCAATAGAATCTTTAGAAAGAATATGGTGGAGTAGACTGAACCCCACTAGCCTGAGATTAGGCATACTGCACCCTAAACTATCATGGAAGAGACAGAACTCCCCTACTTCTTCTTAGACCACTTTCCACTCTCTCTACCACTCTATTGTTGACCATCACACCGATAAAAAAATCTAAACTTCTTATTTTGTCTTTTCCCTACCTCTTCCTACTTATTCTTCTCTTTCTCCATATGTTTCATATACACAACCTATCTGGAGATTTCCATATCATTGTTCAACAAGGAAACCTTGCTCTTCAGAATCAAATCATGAGAAATCTAGAGGCAATTTCCACATTCTAGCCCTTATGCTAGACACTAACTCGGGAGCATATCGAGACAACTTATGGAATTTCAAGGCACACTCCTTGATCGTCATCCTGCCTTTCTTTGGATTAATAAGCTCTTCCATTTTTGCCTCCCTTAACTCCTGAGTAATGAAGCGGCCTAGAAAAGCGCTAGAGAAATCATCCCATAGTACAGATTTCACATGATCTCCCTTAGAATATTCCCATTCCTATAACTATTTGTATGTTACATCCTTCAGTTTAGAAAAGGAATTTACACCCTTAACATTAGTATCATACATCACAAGGAAGATATTCTCTATCTCATCAATGAAACCTTGAGGATTTTGCTCAACCTTAAAATAAGTGAACACTAGAGGGCTCAACATCATAAATTGACCAACCCTTGTGGCCTCAGAAGATGGATTAGTAGAAGCTACACGCTAAGACTCACAATCTACCAACAAAGAAAAAATATAACTGTAAAGATGAAATTTCACATTTGACACATCAGCTTAAGGAGCTCGATGAGGACTAAAGAGGACTAGTGTCACTCTAGAGGGGCAGTCAGGAACTAGACCCCTAGGCCGGGTTTAAACCCCATACCTAGGTTGTTTCACATCAGTATTATCCTTAAGTAGGACAGAGGAGTTTCCATAAGCATTAAATTATCTCATAGACATCATTTGAAAAGCGAACAAATGGGAATTAGAGAGACTCAAGACCTTAGACTCTATAGATTGAAATAGAACAACAACAATGGAAAACATTCCTAAATATCTCATAGCTTCTCTCTTATAAGTGTGGCTCTCTACACGCTCATAATTAAAACTGTACTCGAAATGGCTTTGTTGGACACCTAATGACACCAAACCTAGGCTCTAATACCACCTTTTTCATGACCCAAACCAAGGCCTAGCCATGATGGGTATCTCAAGTCTCATGTGGAGTATAGATCAGCCCCTTCACCTAACCAAACAAAACATACAATACCCCAAGGTCAGCTGAATTCTTAACTTATAACAAGATAAGAGGTTATAGATCTAAAGACATTATAATAGGTCTATAACCATAACCAACTGTCCACAATCAAGAAATCAACCAATACACCTATCAATGGCAATACCAGTACCAATACATAAACCACTTATTCCCATAGTTGTCCGACAAAGCCACTAATAAAAACCAAAGAATATCCAGTCCAAACATTCCCCAACCATAGACAAATCCAAGACCAAAGAAATAGTAAAGTAATAAAGAAATACATAGCATGAAATAAACTCCTCCAAAATATGGAAATTTACCAATTTAGTATAACTTAATAGTTGTCCCCAAATCAACTACTCACTGAACATAGGAAGTGGAATTATGACCAATTCTTGCATCGTATGGTGATATAGATTTTGAAGATGATTAGCGGGGTGAACACTAGCATGTAACTCAAGGAAAGGATAACATAATGATATGATTACAAGTTTAAAATCATTCAAAAGCCAACACACATAATAAAATACATATAGATAAATATACATATCACATGCTGGGATAGGGAACTAGGCTTAACATGGTTTTTAAATAGCTTAACAATTATATAATAGTAACCTATATGGGCCCTATTTCTCAGCCCATGGTCGTGCCTTAGTTCATGTAGCATAAAAACCCCGAGAATAATCTCATATATATGTATATGAGGACTCGAAGCCTTGAACGTATACCAAGGTGACTTAAGCAACTAATTATATAATTATTTATGGGGGACTCAAACCTCCTTAATCCTTAAATAACAATAAGGGGGATTCAAACCTCCCTGGTCACTTTGACCCCTACGTCAGTGAACATAGTTTTCAGTATAGGTCACTTGGACCTCCACTTTAAGAACTTAGCTAAACAATCCTTATTAGAGCCCAATTAAAAAAAATTTCACACATTGACATTAAGTGAACCACAATACACTTCTGGGCATACATTGTTCATATCGTCACACCAACTATACTTGCAAGGTCATACATTAATCCAAAACAATATTCATTAACTTGGGGAGAACAATTCCCTTTATTCATTAATACACACTAGGAAACACCAACTCCCTTTGTTCATTAATTCATACCATTTTATTTAAATTACTTTCTTAAATCAAGAAATAGTTCAAGACTAGTTCTAGTTTACAAATTCCCACAATTTTCACTATCAAAACCAATTTTGCATTACGGGGTTGGGGTCATAGCCACTTCAAAAGTCACAAGTTTGAGAAAGTCAGAATTCTAAAGTTCATTCACCATAACCATGCACCCATAAGTTTAAAATAATATTCAAATCATGAAAATCGTATATATAAATAATGAGAAATATTGTCCAATTCATAACATTCAAATTCCCCAAGCTTTGTTTTAGGAAACAAAATAATAATGTTTTGAACCATAGTTTAACTCAGATGCTTTTCAAAAATTAACAATGAGAGGAGAGTCGCATGCCTGAAATAGTAAGATGTACAGAGAGAAACCATACTTTAGAGCCCTAAAGGACCAACCTCTTGAAATCGTGGCCTTAACTTGAACATAAAGTTTGATAGAGAATTTGTGAGTGTTTTACTGGGAATGCTATGATAATAAAGTCCCAAGGAAGGTTTTAAGTCACGAGGTCCAAGGGGTTAGAGTGGGAAATGTCCAGAGTGCCCTAAACTTAAAAGCTACAAAAGTGTTGCTTTTCACCATAAGTCGACCCCTTGACTTGTAACCACACCATACAACTCTTTACAATGAGTGTAACCAAGACAGTTACTAGGACCCCAATACACTATCGACCTTATGACTCGACCAACCCATTCGCAATTAGAGCCCATGACTCTTAGCGTCAAGATGTACTCAACATAGAACAAATTTTAGGACTTTCACTAGACACCCTACGATTTCACCTAACGACACATGACATATCCTTACGGCTCTTAGTGAGCCACTTATACTCAAAGAATAACAAGCCTCAAAGTTAGTGGTTTAGTTATGACTAATTCCAAGAAGTCATCCAGACACCCTACGACTCTGAGCGTCCAGTCAAAACCAAGGCAGTGAGCCTAAAGATCTAGAAATTTTCAAGGGCTAAAATTTGGGCTATTTCAGTACCTTAACACTAAAGAATCTCAGTAATTCATTAAATATTTACTTTTCTATTCCTAAAAACTTCTTCGAGATGCCATGGTATCAAAAACACATTCTACTCATCAATATGAGAATATCAATACCCATATTGAACTATTGCGCTTTGGGTCAAAAAAATATGCCAAAACCCTATGTGGGCCCCATTTACCAAAAAATAGATCTTCAAAACTTACCCAATGTGATATCAAGCTCATGGAATCAAAACCCTAAAAAAATGTTGAAAACGAAGCAAACTTTTGGATAAAATCAAGCTCTATGTGATTTGTGGCTTTGGTCAAGTTTTCATGAAATTCAAGCATGAATTTATTGGATTCTTACTTTAAATCAAAAGATATCTTTGAAAATATATGTTAATAAAGCTCCCAAGTCACCTCGAAGACTCAATTTCAAGTTATCATTCTTTTAGAGCTTTTCTCTCAAGGAAAAGAGTTGAAATGAGCAATTTCGTGACATTAGGGGTCTATTTATATCTATATCAAGAAATCGGGTGTTGCAATCACACATGGCAGGTTGCAATCGCATACTACACTACTATATGTCCCTTTTCTTATCATTTTTCCATTCAATTTGGAATACATGAATGATTGATTCTTATTTTTTATCTTCACTTTTGCCTAAAAGCGGATGAGTGTCTCATTAATTATAACTAACCATTCCATTAAACAATTTTAAAATAATTATAGAATGAGGGATATATATTATATAGAATCAAATATAAAATTGTAATAAAAAAGATTTCAAATGCCAAAAAAAGAAATGAAAAAAAAATATTGGTAAGAGTCTTGTTCCTAGAGATAACACTTCTATAGAGTTCATTAGTATCTGAGCTCATTAGATTACATCTATCTGAAGAATGGGTCGTAGTTCGGTAGGAAGAACTGGTAGTAGACATAAAATAAGGGGCACTCTGGTTTTTTGTCCTACATGTTGCTTCATAGAGAGTGAAATCATTCCAGTTTGATCTACATTTGGGCTTACATGTCTCAATTCAAAAAAATACTTGATGCCACATCCTTTGATCTTAATGGATGGAAGCTGGGAGGAGATGTTGTAATTGCTATAATCCATCTATGCGATCACACTACCTCTTCACATAAGGTGTGATAACATCCCTACACCATATGACAACTAAAGTTGAAACTTTGAAAATTTCCATGTTTCCACTAAGGCCTTGAGATTCATTTAGAATCCAAACTATGCAAATGAATAATTTAGACACACTAAATTTAATGCTACGGATGCAATGGAAAAGTAGGATTTTCCATCTAAGGTCATTTCAACCAAATGTGGGTCCCATACCAAAATTTCTAATTTTTAAACTTTTCTACAAATAGTTCGAAAAGATATTGACTGCATCAAGACCTGGACCAAGGGTCTACCTAGCCTAAAATCAATATTCCAGAGCTGCTTGCATAGTCAAAATTTGCATATGAGATTGTTTTACTAAAGCTTTTGCCTAGTGGCATTTTGGTACAAATGAAGACTTCAAAGAAGGGAATTGACTCTAAGAACCAAATGAATTATCCAATAATCAAATAATTTGTTCCACAAAGTCATAAATAACTTTTCGCAGCTATGGAAAATCTGTAACTACAAAAGTTAAGTGAAAATCTAGAAAATGACCTAAAGGGTCATTAAAAAATATATATGCATGAAATACTAAGTCATTGGGTGTTCATAAGCCGCCATCTTTAAGGAATACAACTATTATGTCAGTGCCATAAACTGATCAAATTAACAAAATTCAATGACTCAGGTATAACTATCATGGATTGCCTAATGTATCTAAGATTTGGGATCATGGTCAAATAATAACATTAGAATTTATGATAAAATGGAGATTATATCATTGAAAATAAATGTTTTATATATTAATGAGTCCACCAATATCCATAACCCTAGGTTGTGAAAAAAGAACTCTATCAGAGAATTTGTTTATCTTTGGGACTTAATGGATGAAAGAAACCCATTGATGAAATCCCATATACCTGGAGATAATAGCCCTCAAGATTTCTGTAGAGTTGGATGCCTGATAAAGATGAACCCTTACTAGCCTTGGGAGAAGGGATACCATTTTTTCTCTTTCGATAATAAGTATAACATATAATTCCATGTAATAAGATTTTACAATCATATTAACCGAACTAGTGACCCTCGATATTCCCATAACAACATAGATTGGATGTTAAAAAAGTGGGAAAAGATTGATGTGCCCCTTAACATATTGCAATAAGAAACTATAGGAAGTTACATATGAGAACTTTCCATGATCGTGGGAACAAAAAATGATCATGGGTTTGACTCGTCACTAGGAGCTAGATGAGAAGTATTTGATCATGATCTAATGATCCTTAATATGATTGTGGGATCTAACCATGGTTGTATCAAAGCACGATCATGGTTTTGTCTCATGGTATGGGGTACACTTTGTGACCTTTTAGAATTGTGGGTTATTTAATCAAACGTGACCATTGTTTGGTTGTACAATGTAACCACGATTGTTGTTGGTCTCATAGTGTATCACTGCAGAGTAGTGGTTTACTAAAATGGCCTACTCTGATGTCAGATTAAGTCAATATTATATGTGTTTGAAACATAATTCAAATATCTATAATTTTAAGGGTATGGGACACAAATATGCCTTTGGCCCTAGAAGTTATACTCATTTTAAAGTTGATCATTTTTTTATGAATCGATCAATAAGAGAGATTTTGCCTTGATCGGGGCTAGGTGGATCTGGGGGAGTTGGTACACAACCAAATAACTTATCATATCATTAGAACTTAGTTATTTTGGCTAAGTGTAATTGAAGAATGGTTCTAGCCTAGGATTGAATTTTTGAGGGTGTTACAATACCTTATAGTGGCACGTAGTTTGGGAATTTGAGTTTTTGACAGAACCCGCATTCTCTTGGTGCTCAATACTAATTCCAAGCCATAAAATACTCATTTAGTAATAGAATTCATCATGTTTTTAGAATAATTATTTTATAGGTTTGAAAATCATTTATGCTTCTGTGTATACCCACGAGTCAAATACATGAGTTTCATAATAATTTCATATCAATGACACTATGTTCATGATGTGTAATTCATGCCATGTCAGGATCATGTAATGGATATTAAAACATGGAAATTTATGTCAAAAGATATAGTAGACTGTAGTATTGGAGTAAAACCCATAAACAAGATGATAATTCAACAATAACATTATAATTTAGTCACAATATATAAACAAAACCAGGTAGTAGTATGTAATTCAAAATCATAATGAATCGTTTGAACCCTAGCTGCTATCTTTGAACTCTTTTAGGAATAGGATATGTTTGGGAACAAAGATGAACGGATATCCTTGCTAAACACTCACATAGCCACACTTATCAATATCTTAGATGACAATTTGAGTTTGAAGCCTTTGGATTTGATTTTTTGAGAGAAAACCTTATTTTTTTATTCGTGATAATTTAGGAAAAGAATGAATGATGAGTTTGAGTTATGTTATAAGTAAAAACATTTTATTACCACTTAAAAGGTCATTTAGGATAAAAAGGACTAATTTTCCACATAAAAACCAATAAAGTGGGAATTTCACATCATTGTGACCACTTGAGTAGCACAACTATAAAATGGTGCACAACTAGTATCCCATGATCTTAAATTGGAGCATAACTGGTGTGTCCTTAAAATGCCAAGCTACTATTTTGAGCATTTTTCTCATGTCTTGCCTTTGTGATAAAGCCCTCATGCGGACCCCTACTATTTCGGGGTTGCATTCACCCCAAAATGTATTCTAGAAATTCAAAACCAATTCCTTGTGGTACCATTACCATTTCTAGTCATTAATCAACCTTAAAATTACATTAAAACATACGGAAGATCTCCTCCTTATGATCATTCATCCTCAAACAAAATTTGGAATGGGAAACAGTTAACTTATAGAGATATTAGGATAAGGCTTGAAGTTTATCATGCAACCTAATAGAAAAATTTACTCACCCCAAGGATGCTCACTAAAATAAAATTAACTGACCATGTGAATTTTATAGATTTGTTTGAAACAAATAAAGATTGATGTTTCGAGGAGATGACACTCCAAAAAGAATTATGTTTTATGTTGAGTGTATGCCAGGAGAAAATAAATGGTGATATTAGTTCACCATTTTTGGATGGACCATAGCTAACTCTACTGGAAGATTGAGCTCATAAGTAACATATACAATTCACCTTAGCATTTCATATTGACCAACATATCAGAGACTAAGTTTGCCTTTTTTTTGAACTACTTTACCCCTTTCATTGGTGATACCTTTAAGAACGTCCAATCATCCCCAAAAAAGCTTTAGTTTTTTTATCTTTACATTTATGTATGGATTCTGATGAATCTAAGTGATTTTAAATCTTTCTCAAATAAACTGAACAACCTTCATAGTTTCAAGAATTGAATTTTTCCCAATCAAGGCAGCCTTACCAACCTCAAACCACCCTATTGGTGACCTACACGCATGCCCATATTAAGTCCTCAAATGAAGCCATCTAGATGCCCGCATGATAACTTTTATTATAAGAGAACTGAATTAGAGGTTGGTGGTCACCCTAATATTTTTTGAATTCTATCACACATGATCTCAACATATCATCTAGAGTCTAGAGAGTATGATTTACTTGCCTATTAGTATGGGGGAGCGGTACTAAGCTTCACCTTTGTACTGAGACACTTCTAAAATAATTGCTAAAACTGCATGGTGAACTGAGTACCTTATTCTGATATTACATATAAGGGAATCCCATAAAGTCTTTCCAACATATGGATGTACAATTTCATATAGTTTTCAGTTGTATATGAGGTTTTAACTAATAATAAGTGGGCTGACATATTCATTCGATCCATAATGACCCAAATAAAATCATATTGATGCCTATTATGGGGAATTCAAGTAATAAAATCCATATAGATAGCCACCTACTTTCATGTGGGTATCGCAACATACTAATGCATACCTCATAGCCTTTGATTCTCAATTTTCTATTGGTGATAATTTGGGAACTTAGTCAAAAAATTTGTTGTCTTTCTTCATATCATTCTAAAAATATAATTTTTG